>NC_079500.1:101618191-101734385 GCF_030052815.1 Hevea brasiliensis | reverse complement strand
TACTTAGGCAACCAAATGAATAAAAGTGGACAAAGTAAATGATATACAAATACCAAACAAATAAAACATATACATTCGTTACATATTTATTTCTTGCAATTTCTTTTATTTTATTATTGCACCACTAAGCATTATTGCTTAGCGCGTTGCTTTGCCACGCGTGAGGTTCCAGAGATACTGATCGTGAGCCCAGAGACCGCAAACCGGGTGAGTCCATCTGCAGATTACAGACCGTGTTCGTGTCACCTCAACTTCTACAATTGCATTGGTAGGACACTAGGTGTCATTTTGGCATTCTGTAAATAAATTTTGATTTTCTTATATGTAATTAAACTTGTGTAATGTATATTGATGTTCATGTAAATTATGATAATTGTATTTGTGAATGGAAAAGTAAATATCTATTTATGATTTATACTTAATTATCACATGTGATGGATGATTGAGAACTGAAATTGAGAAAGGTTGTTGAGATCTTGATATTGAGACTTTGTTGATGAATTGAAGTTGGGATTGTTTAGAAATTATTTGGAAGTGTTTTTAACAGTTCAAGAAGCTTTTCTCCATTTTTAGTAGATTCACGGATTTTCTATAAAATTTCCGGAAGCTCAAATAAATTATAATTTCAATAAATGAACTATATTTCACAAACTATATTCAAAACTATGACAAAAAAATTAATTAAGGTAAAATAGAGTGTGCCGGTACACCGTGTGACATAGCTTACTCGGATACACTGTAGCCGGGTAAGGGGTGTCACATGCCACAAGAGGCTTATGAGAAGTCACATCACAAGACTAGCTAGCTCAAATATATGGAAACCCATTCATTTTCTTCTTCTACTGGCACACACCTCAACACTTCAGCCAGAGAAGGAATCAAAATTCGAAACTGATTTTCCCCACTAGTCGTGCTCGTGAGGTATTCAAATATATGGTCATGACACTGTGGTTTCAAAACTATCTTAACAATTTACTAAACATTTATTATCATTTCAAACACAAACAATTAATCTTTCGACAATTTAAATCAAAAGCATAATAAACATTTCAATCCTATTGTATCACAATTTAATATCTCAATTCATTCAAAACTAATTTGCAGAAGAAAATTTACAGAAATTCTATGTTGTGCACAAACCTTATACGAGTCGCCTCTTGGCCTTGACTCGATACCTCGGGTTCTTTCCCCGTATTCTTTTCCATTGAAACACACAGTTTCACAGTGTTTCAGTATCACAACTTATCATAATTCTAAAAATAAATTCATATCTACTTATATCTAGCTTTAATATGATAAACTTGACGTTCTTTAAAATTTGTATTTCGGGTTACTATTCACGATACTATTCAAGTCAATTTATTGACTTTCTAAGGCTTAATAGGTATGGAAATTCTAATTTCACTCACATACCACATTTTGGTTACCTAATTTGTTGGTTTTGGTTATTTTCACAAAACTTAAGTCTTTTAAGCAAAATTTTAAATTTTCAGTTTTAGTGTCCTATATTGCACTGTTCCGTTGGTCATGTTGCTGCTAGAATTTGGCTAAGTTTTCTTCATAGAAATTGTTTCTTATTATCTTAAATTTATTCTCCTTTTTGAATCACTCCATTTGGAGTTTTTTAGCTCAATTTATAGTCATTTGAACATGGCTGCTGGATTGGCCTAACCCAGATTTTCTGTGCACCAAAACTGGTTCTGGCAGTTTTAGGTCACCAAATTTGGATAGCTAAATGATTTAGTTAAGAGCATAATTTGGGTTTGTGTTCTTCATGAAAGTTTTAGTTCTATATCTTATCTTTCTACTGGTTAAATTTCAGGTCATTTAGACCTGCCTAGCCCTAGTTATGGCCAAATGATCATTTGGTCATTTTTTGTACAGGGCAGAATACCTAAGTCCGGATTTGGTCAATTTGTTCACTAGGTTTTAGTCACTTTATGGGCATGATTCCTAAATGAAAAATGTATCATTTTGTGTCTAGTTTCATTTTCAATTAGCCTCACACCAATTGGGTTAGTAAATTTTTAGTTTTGGTCCCTGAAAGGGACTTTATCATGCTACCAGAAAACTGACCACATCCAATCCAAATTTCCATTCAATTCCAACACTTCCAACATACCACAATTGGTCACAAATGACCATTTTTCAGCTCAAACTAGGTCAAACACACCATTTGACCAATTCTCCAATTTTTGTCTTCCAAACCCTAGGTCCAAACCCTAACTTCTATGTTTAGCTCATTTGTTGAATTCTAAATGCATATTTAGTATTTATACATTCAATCACACTTAACTACTTCATTATTTGCATCAAAATCACTCATTTCAACCTAAATTTACTGTTGGCCGAATTCACATATAATCCCTCAACAATTATTTTCTTTTCATTTTAAATTAAAATCTAAACTAAAGTAACTCAAATCATGTATTTTTAAACATTAAATTTCAATCTAATGCTTACCTCAACTTGGAGTTTCCTCTTCCACAATTTCTTCCTTTTCCCCTTTTCTTTCCTTACTCAAACTTCTTTTCAAGTGAAACTAACAAGGTTTAATGATGGTAAGTAAATTTTCTATGGTGGGATTTAAGGCATATAAAGCTTGGTTGGGGTGCTCCAATGGAGTTTTGGGAGAGAGCTTGGGAGAGAAAGATGGGGCGGCAAGTATGGGAAGAAGAAGACTTTTTTTTTTTATGTTTTTAATCCTTTAGGAAGACCACAATTATTCAAAATTAATTTTTTTAATTGTAATGTTTATTGCACATGCATAATGTCATACATGATGTCATCACTTTTCACTTTTCACTTTTCCTTTTTTTCTTTTTTTTTTATTTATTTTTCTATTAGTTCTTTAATTTAATTTCTGATTCTGAAATTTTCTTTTCTCTGATTTTATTTGACAGTTAGGTCAGGAGTCAGCTCTAGGGGTCAATTGCCCAAATTGCCCCTCGCCGATTCGACCCGGTTTGCAAATAATTCAATATTTCTTTCGAATCCCTTATCTAATTATTTGACCGGCTTAACATTTCTTTTTCGTGATTTTCTCTTTTTCACTATGTTCGCAATAGCCCTAAGGACCACGGCGTCACATTTTACAGTTAGAAATTTGAGTTTAAATCAACTTCGCAATCCTTCCCGAGAAAGTCACCCATCGCTGTGACTCTCTGCTCATTTAACTTCTTGTGTTCTGTTTTTCTTATCTATACTTAACTAATTGATAATTACTAATTATTTGTGTTTAGAGCTTATCTAGTTGTCTTAGACGTGGTTCTAATCCCCTTAATTATCTGGACCGACACCGATCACTGGAATAGTGAAATATACTAGGCTATACAAAAAGGGGTGTTACATTCTCGTAAGACTATATGTGAATTCGCATCATCTTTGAGCATCTAGACATCCATCCATGCTTTAAATTCAGCAAGCCTTGCTCTCCATTTTGATGGAGGAATATCATAAAGGGTAAACCATAGTCTAGAAGCAGGTTTCGTGGGTTACTGAGTATTGGGAGGAGCAAAAGATAATTCTTCTATATCATCAGCAGGATGATGAACATGTGGAGTTCATTATGCAGGCTTCGTGGGAGGTTTAGTAGTTCCTGTGGCTCCAGTGTGAGATCCTTCAGAAGGAGAAGGAACTGTAGGATCTGCCATAAGCAAAGTAGTGAGGGCTACAAGCTGATCTGCACTATCTGATTCTGAAAAGAGAGATTCATCAGAATCATCATCTAAAGATGGAGTTTCCATATCAATGGTAGAATGGATGAGGGTTGGTTGGATAGCCATGTGTTGTGGTGGTGGCTCAGAGGTCATGGGAGCTTTTCCTTTACTAGGGTCTTGTGGTAGTGATTCGTTAGAGGAAGAGAGACTAGGTTCTAGTCTAGGAGGAGGTGGTTGTGGTTTAGAGAGGAAAGGTGATGGAAAGTAGGTAGGAGAAGGTTCAGAGAATGTAAATGGGGAATAAGATGGACCTGGGGTGGCCATAAAAGGATTTTGGTTTTTTGCGAAAGAGAATGGGCTATAATGTGGTGGATTGGGAGGATAAGAGCGTTTCTGCATGTCAGCTTCAATTTGGGCTATTTGTTTCTTCAGACGCTGAATCTCGGCTTCTTTCTAATTGAATTCTAGCCCGAATCTCCTTTATTGAATCATGGTTCAAAGGTCTCTATCAAGATGAGAAATCTTATTCTAAAGATCCTTGTACATGTTTTATACAATATAACACCCCTATTTGCATAGCCTAGTACATTTTACTATTCCGGTGACCGGTGTCGGTCCGGACAAGTAAGCGAAGTAGAACCACATATAAGACACCTAGATAAGCCCTAAATACAAATAATTAGTAATTGCCAAATAGTTAAATATAAAGAAGAAAAACAAAGCATAAACAGTTAAGTGAGCCAAGAGTCATAGCGATGGGTGACCTCGGGAAATGACTGCAAGATTAGTCTAAACTCAAGTTTTGAACTGTAAAATGTAACGCCGCGGTCCTTAGGACTATTGCAAACTTAGTGGAAAAAAGAAAATCACGAAAAAGAATTGTTAAGCAGGTCAAATAATTAGGTTAGGAATCCGGAAGAAATATCAAATAACTTGCAAACCGGATCGAATCGGCGAGGGACAATTTGGTCAATTCACCCCTAGAGCTGACACCTGACCTAACTGTCCAATAAAATTGGAGAAAAGAAAATTTTGGGATCAAGAATTAAATTAAAGAACTAATGGAAAAATAAATACAAAAGAAAAAAAAAAGAAAGAAAAAGGTTTATTTATATCATGCATGACATAAGCATGATGCAATAAATCTAATATTTAAAAAATTGAAATTTGAGGATAATTATGTATTAATAAGTTAAAAATTCAAAAAAAAAAGAATTGTCTTCTTCTTCTCTAAAAAAAAAAACGTCCTCTCTCTCGCTCTCTCTTGCTTTCTCCCTCAACCACCATTAATAACCAAAGCATCAAGCTTCCAAATACTTGATTTTCACTATAAATCTTAGTAAGAAGCCTAGAAACCTTCTAAGTGCCATTGGAAGAGAAGATTTGAAGTGGAAGAAAGAGGAAGAAGTGGAGTTTAAGAAGTTAGAAAAGCTCTAATTGAGGTAAGTAATTGAATTTGGAAATCTTAGTTATTTGTTGTGTTTGTGTCTTAATTAAACTAGACATCAACTTAAAATCAAACAAAAACAATTATTGATGGACCAAACATGAAATTCATCCAGCTAGGGTTAGGGTTTGATATGAATGAGTTTGATGGTTTTGAATGGTTATTTGAGGTGAATTTGGTGTGTAGATCATGAATGTACACTTTGAAATGCATTAGATTGAACTTTATGTGTAGCTAGGGTTTTGAGCATGTGAAAAATTGAAGAAAATTTTGAGAATTGGCCAAATGATGTAGTTGACCTTATTTGAATTGAGAAATGGTCAATTGTGACCATTTGTGGTGTGTATGAATTATTGGAACCAAGTTCCAATTCAGATTGGTGAGGGTCAATCTACAGACAGCTTGACCTAGGTCCTTTTCAAGGACCAAAATTGAAAATTTACCAACTCAATTGGTGTAAGGCCAATTAGGAATGAAACTAGACACAAAATGGCACATTTTTATTTAGGAATCATGCCCAGAAAGTGACCATAACTTAGTGAATAATTAGGCCAAATCCGAAATTTGGCAAACTGACCTGTACAAAAATGACCAAATGAATAGTAGTTACGTAAATGACCATAACTTAGACTAGGAAGGTCCAAAATGACCTGAATTTTATACCGATAGAAATCTGAGACATAGCCCTACAACTTTCATGAAGAAAATAAACCCAAATTTTTACCATAACCTATTTGAAAAACCACCTGCAGTCAACCCACAAAAATTGCCAAAATCCAGAATTTGCCCAGAATTCTGGGTAACACTAAATCCGGCCAGCCATGTTCAAATGGCTATAACTTAGGCTACAAAACTCCAAATGGAGTGATTCAAAAAGGGAAATAAAGTTAAGACAATAAGAAATAACTTCTATGAAGAAAACTTAGCCAAATTATCACAGCAACTTGACTAATAGAACGGTGCAATACAGGGCACCAAATCTGAAATTTTGAAATTTCACCTAAGAGACTTAAGATTTGAGGAAAATAACCAAAACCAACAAGTTAGGTAACCAAAATGTGGTATGTGGGTGAAATTGAAATTCTCATACCTATTAAACATTAGAAAGTCAACAAATTGACTTGAATAGTATCGTAAATAGTAACTCTGAAATACAAATTTTAAAGAACGTCAAGTTAAGCATATGAAAGTTAGATATAAATAGATTTGAAATTATATTTGGACTTATGATAATTTATGATACTGAAACACTGTAAAATTGTGTGTTTCGGTTGAAAAGAATATCGGGAAAGAATCCGAAGTATCGAGTCAAGGCCAAGAGGTGACTCGCATAAGGTTTGTGCATAACATAAACATTCTTTAAAATTCCTTTGCAAAGTGCGTGAAATGATTTGTGGTTTATTTATAGTGCAAAATAATGATTGAAATGTATACTATGCTTTTGATCTAAATGGTTGAAAATTTGATGATATGCAATTTAATTGTCAGTAAATGTTTAATAAATTGATAAGATAGTTTTGAAACCACAGTGTCATGACCATATATTTAAATGTCTCACTAGCATGACTAGTAGGAGAAATTAGTTTCGAATTTTGATTCCTTCTCTGGCTGAAGTGTTGAGGTTTGTGCCAGTAGAAGAAGAAATTTGAATGGGTACCCATATATTTGAGCTAGCTAGCCTTGTGATTTCTCATAAGCCTCTGGCTAGTGAGATGAATATTGTTTCGAATGGCATGATATAACTGTGTATTTTTATGAAATTGTTTTGAAACTTCCTAAATGAAATTGTTTGGACCAAAAGTTTATAAATTATGTTTTGTATCTGTTTTCATATTCAGTTCAATATTTGAATAAATGTGATTTAAATTATCCATAAATGTTATTTTAGTATGTTGTGCACCACTGAGTCATAGTACTCAGCGATGGCTGTTATTGCTATCGCAGATATAGAGATTAGAGGAGCAGCAGAGTGAGCTGCTGAGGATCTTGGAGCTATGCCCCTGAAGTTTTGTCGGGTATATTTTATACCCTGATTGTAATATTTATTTTGATGTATTTAAATGTATGTACGTGTAATAATTGGTCATGAGCAGTTGTATAGAGTTTGTAATAATAGTATTTTGGATTTGCTAATGTAAAGTTTGGTTGATGAATGTAAAGTGATTTTACTTTAATGAAATATGAATGGAATTATTGAGTACTATTTTTTTATAACAATTAAATTGAGAAATGATGTTGAGTTGTGTTGAGGTAGTAGTGAGTTTAATGAAAAAGAATTATTGGAAGTGTTTTTATAGGTTTTTGAAGAACTGTTTTTCCCAAATATAGATGACACTCTACCAAAATTTTTCCAAAAATTGCGTAAAAATAAAATGGACAAAAATTTGAACTAGTTTTTAAACTTTTATTAAACGTAAGAAAATGCTCACCACTTCCAAAAAGTAAGAAAATGGTTTTAAAATTCCTTGTAGGGTACTTAATGAGTTACCAGTAGGTGAAGTTCGGTAGTTTATTAGGTATTTTACAGGATCATGTTATGGCTTACAGAGGGGTAAGGTGTGATATACAAACAGAGAGAAGGAATCAACCTTCTTATCTACAGACTGTGTGTGAGTAAGGACTCTGTCAATTTTTAAATCAAGACATTGTAGAGTTTGATTCTGAGCAGTAGCATTTTTTGTTTGCCAGTTAAGCACTTCTTCTGCCGGTGTCAAAGGAGTTGGGTGACCCGTAGGAGTGATTGTGGTAGACTTGATAAAAGGACAAAAGGCAATACTAGTCTCTTTGTCTTGGTGAGGAGCAAGAGGTGGAAAGTCTGAATCATATGATGTTGGAGAAAACATCATACATGGTTGGACTAATGGTAATGTTGGTGGAACCTCAGCTCTGGAAGAAGGAGGTAGATATCTTTCTTTACATAGAATTTCAAGAGCCAGCTCATAAATGGGAAGTGGCTTCTCTACTTGAGTCTCCTTATGTATGCCAATCTAGGGACCAGAGTCTGGATGGTCATTATGCTGAGGTCGATATGTCTTACAAGAAGATTTTCCTCGTTTCATCAACTTCTTCCAATTCTTATCAAAAAGAGGATGATCATATTCGTGCTCTCAGTAGTTATCACTACAGTCACAATCATCATCACAGTGGCCTCATCCTGGAAGATCCCAAGGGCAGTGACCATCAATCTTTATTGGATAGACATAATGGCTGTCAGCAGTAATTGAATGGATAGGAAACCATTCTTCTTCTTTGGAAACTGGGTGGATCATAATAGATTAGAAAATAGGCAGTGAGCCGGTAGAATGTCTTACTGGCTGGAAAGTTGTTTGAACTGAACCATTTGGTTATCTTCTAAAAGAAGACTTTGTAATTTGGATAGGTAAAGAATTGGCATGGAGTTTTTATAGTTAGTTAGCCAGACTTTGGGGATGAGCTATTCCAGCTCATTTCTAAGAATTTGCCTTCGAATTTGGACAATGGTTGGTGTGGTTTCAGTGTCTGTAAGGATAAGCAGTGCATCTGTAGAAGCAGAGGCATGGGCTAGATCAATGGCATGATCTTATAGCCGATAGATGATCTGGTGGTGAAGGGTAGCCATCATAGAAGAGGTAACTTGGTATGCTCCTGTAAGTTAGACTTGAACCTTCAAGACAGTGCAAAGATTTGGATCTCTAAGAGACATGTTGTAGTTTGAAAAGAAGGTAAGCACTACACTTCCAGCATGGAGTGTGGTGAGACAGGTGCCAATTGCAGCATGTTCATACTGTAAAAATCTCGTGTCGAGTAATGAGACTCTGGCAGTGACAGGTAACCCTCGCCTTCCATGTAAAGTGAGTATTAGTCTTACAGCTCCAAAATGAAGGTGATAATATCCTTCATTTTTCCATTTGGGAATCAAAAGAAGAGGTATCTCAAGAGTCACGTACTATTCAGAGGAAGTAGCTTGAAGGCTACATTGATCCAATCGGGATGCTTGAACGTACTATTTAGGTAGTGGTCTCCTTGAATGAATAAGAGATCTAATACTTAGAGTGAGAGAACCAGATCTCTTATAGATATTATAAAGACTGAGAAGGGGAAGAAGGGATTCTCCGATTTGTGCATCTTCTGGAAGGGTTGAGACTTCTACCAAGTTATCTATTCTGGAATATAACCTTCTTCAAAGAGAAGATGAAAAAGAAAGAGAAGAAGTAAAGTTTACTATGTCTGAAGGAGTGGATTGTTGAACTACAGTTTCTATAGAAGGGGTTGGTGTTTGGCAACTCATGATGAAAGAAGTTCTCTTTTTAATCATCCGCGAAGTATATACTATTTCAAGGTATGCAGGCTCTGATACCAACAAGGGGCTGGGAGCCTCTTACTATACATAGCATGCTTATACTCATGCTCAATGTCACTTCCCTCTCTTAGGTACTCTTAGGCTGGGAGCCCTTTTGTACTCACAAACCATGTATAGTAAGAGGACCGTAGCTTACAGGATCACAATAAATGCATTTCTAATACACAAGATCCCTATATAAGGCAAGTGTAGAGCATACGTGCAACTGTTTAACAAGAAATAATATATGTTTTTAGACTTTCAGAAGAGAAGATAAGAAAATTTAGAGGCTCATGTTAAGAGAAACACACAAGGATTTTATTTCTCTAGGAATTCTTGTTTTACAAACTGAGTGAGCCTTCTCTTATATAGAAGAGAGGCTGAAACATCACAATAAAGGATGATAATTAAAGTAGACAAGCCTTTAATAGATTACAGCTAATAAAGCATAAACATAATGCTAGTAGACAAACTTTTTTAAAAGAAAATAAAGACTATTGACTAGTAATGGAGACAGTGGGGCTAGATGCATCTTTTAAGGAAAAGAGGACATATTATTATTTCTGTAGTTAGAGTCATCTGAATCAAAGTCTCCATAAAAAGACTGATACCATGGTCCTCGTGTGTCTGGTGATAGCGGGGCCGCACTAGCTAAAGCTTCACATGCTTCACTGTCTTCTATGTCCGTAGGGTTTTGTGAGTCTTGCCAGACTAAATTATTCCAGTGTATAGGGCCATCTGGAGTGGAGTGAAGTGGTCCAAGTGAAGTGCATGTGACTCTTTGGGAATCCAAGGTAGGATTGTAATTATTAATTTCACAAAGATGATTGCCAAGCTGTCTGCGAAGTGGTCCCTTGAGAGCTTTGTTGGTGATAGTGCTAGTGTACGTTCTCCACTCATAGTGAGAATTCTAAGTCCAAAGAAGACTATCAGGCCTTTGAAAGAAGGGCTTATGCATGATAAAGATAGATCTCACAATGTGCTGTTGTGTAACTAGTCTGTCTTCTACTCCGTGAGTATTTATGAGTCTTCTCAAGCTATATTGCCAAGCAAAAATGGGTTTGAACCATTGTAAGAATCTGGATAATAATTTCCTAGTTTCAGTATTATGAACATACTGGAAAAGGGCCAGAACTGGGAATTCTATGGCAAGGGAGTATAGAGTTATCATGCACCATAGAAACCAAAGTTCTTCCAGAAGAAGAACTATTTCTAGATGGAGGATAAGGCAAGTGAGGAAAGGACAGTCAGGATGAAAATGAGAAACTGGTGGGGTTACCATCCTGAGTGTGTTCATTGCACTTTGAAAATGGAACAAATGGTTTCGAGCATACTCTTGAATTTGAGAAAGGGTCATGGAAGGTGAACATCCTAGTGGGAAACTATCAGGAGAAGGAATGAGGAATCCAAGAGTGTTAGAGGAGCTGGCCATGTAGATAAAGGGAAGTGAAAATGTTGAAATGATGAGGTATATAAGAGTTGGTTTGGACAATAGATCAAGAATGAGGTTATGTTTTCTTTTGATGTGTTAGACTGTGAATTTATACTTTGAGAACCAGTCCTTGAGCCATAAAAGTTATTGCTCTGGTAGACTCTTATTTTTGAACTCTAGTATGCGAGGAAAAGAGGAACTATCCATCAGGATAGTGAAATGATGACCAATCAAGTGTAATTCAAATTTCTTGATGCCTATTTGATAGCAAGAATCTCTTTGTATACTGAGTGATAATGTTATTCAGCTGGTTTGAATGCTTTGCTTGCATGTCCACATATATTCTTTTCACCATTTAGTGTCTCTATGAGAATTGCACCCCAGTGTGTGTCACCGGCGTTAGCCTGCAGGGTCCCATCCCCTATGCTAGGAATCTTAAAAGGTGGCAGATTCTGAGCTACTGCTTTTAAGGCTTAGACTACTACAATCTGATATGATCCCCATGGGGGAGCTTTCTTCTTTAGCATTTTTTATAGCTGGCTGGTATGAACAGCGACATGTGGAAGGAATCGTCTGATATAATTAACTATTCCAAGGAACTATTGGAGCTATTTGTGGGTCAGGTTTTTGTCTGGGAATTTTAGCAATTCTGTAGCAATATGTGGGCCAAGTTGGTATCTTCCTTCCTTGAACTGCATACCAAGGAATTGTATTTCTGTGCAGGCCAAGTAGCTTTTCTTTTCTGAAAGCATGATACCATGGGCTTGGACTATGGATTGGAATTGGGTTAATAACTGCTTACGGGCTTGGATATCCTTAGAGAAGAGAAAGATGTCATCTATATAAATTAAAGTGTTGTGCAAGATAGGTTCAAATATCCTAATCATGGCCTTTTGGAAAAGAGATGGAGCTATTCAAATGGCATAACAGTCCATTGGTACTAGGCCATAGGAATATAGAATGCCGTTTTGGGCCTATCCGTAGGGAGAATTCCACTGCCAAACCTGTCACATATCTCGACATTAGCGGCCCCTCTGCAGGTGGCCTCTGAGCGTACAGGCGGCGGTGCGACAGTAGTCGCTCGGGTGGAGTTCATCCCTGCCAGAGTTAGGATTGAACCCTTATCACCTCACGGGTTTGCACCAATTGGTAAGAGGCGAAGCAAACCCATGAGGTGATAAGGGTTCGAATCCTAGCTCGCAGGCTAAGGATTGAACTCCACCAGAGCGACAAGACTGTGAGTCGACCGCAGCCTCAGGGGTACGAAGAAGATGGCCACCTGCAGAGGGGCTTGAGCCGCCCTAAGTCGGGATGTGACAATAAAAAGTGGTCTACCTCTCACCCAGGAAACATGATGCAAAGATGGGTAATAGTTGATAGATTGACAAAGTCAACACACTTTCGCCGCTTAGACCGACTACTCACCGGAGAAGTTAGAAGTGTATATCGCTGAGATAGTTAGACTGCATGGAATTCCACTTTCCATCATATCTGATCGAGACCCAAGGTTTACATCGAGATTTTGGAAGAAGTTGCATGAATCCTTGGGTACACAACTCCATTTCAGCACCACTTTCCATCCTCAGACGAATGGGCAATCTGAAAGAGTAATCCAGGTCCTTGAGGATATGCTGAGGAGTTGTGTCATTGAGTTTGAGGGAAGTTGGGATAGATACCTCCCACTGGCAGAATTTGCATACAATAATAGCTACCAAGCTAGTATTCAAATGGCCCCGTATGAAGCACTGTATGGGAGAAAATGTAGAACTCAGCAGTCGGATCGAATTGGCGAAGACAAACTAGTAGGGCTGCACTGTGAAACAGATCGAGGAGAAAGTGAAACTAATCAAAGCAATCAAGGTTGCCTCGCATGCATGTAAATCTTATGCCGACCTGAAGAGAAAAGAAATAGAATATGTGGTTGGCGACAAAGTGTTCCTCAAGGTGTCACCATGGAAGAAAGTGTTGAGGTTTGGAAGAAAAGGTAAGTTAAGCCCTAGGTTCATTGGCCCATATGAAGTCATTGAACGTGTGGGTCCAGTGGCCTATAGGCTAGCTTTACCACCAGAGCTGGATAAGATCCACAATGTGTTCCACGTGTCCATGCTCAGAAGGTACCGCTCAGATCCTTCACATGTCATCTCCAGAGAAGAAATTGAAATACAGCCGGATTTTCTTTAAAATTTTCGGAACCTTAAATGAATGATACTTTTGATAAATGGTTTAAATAAATTGTATTTGATAAATGAATTATATTTCACAAATTATTTTCAAAACTACGATAAAAATGAATTAAGATAAAATAGAGTGCTCTGGCACACTGAGTGGCATAACTTGCTCGGCTACACTGTAGTCGGGTAAGGGGTGTCACAAACCCGCCTTAAGATCAAACTTGGAGAAGATATGGGCCTCATGTAGTTGAGAAAATAAGACATCTATTTTTGGTAATGGGAATTTGAGAGGCTTATAATTAATGACCAACTGCTCCTTATTTCTGAGCTTCTCAGCTCTCTTCTCAACATAGAATGCTTGACAAGCCCATGGAGAGCTTGTGGGTTTGATAAGGCTCTGTCAGAGAAGCTGTCTACATTCTTCCTGGGCTAAAGCTAGGTCTGGAGGAGTCATGCCAAGATAGGAGGCTTTTGTTGGGTTGATGTCTTCATTAAGTTTGAAAGGGAGATGGATGAAGAAATCCTCATTCTTCCATAGTGGATGTGGGTGTAAGAAATCAGCATGAGAGTCTACACAAGAACGAAGAAGTAACTCCTTATGATCTTGAAACTCGAAAGCAGCTTCTGCTAAAGAAAAGAGTTTTGGAACTGTGGTAAAAAGCTAGAAATGTCTTTTGTACTTCAAACTAGTAGGCTAAATTCTCAAATGTTGTGCTTGCTGATAGATGTCAAAACCAATGAGGATATCTTTATCAGGAAAATCAGACCCAATAACCTTGGTCCATACAATATAATCAGGGAAAAACTATATGCCAATAGGCCTTTTAGAAATAAGGCTAGTTCTAAAAACTTTTCCATTTGTGGCCTTGAAGTATTCTGAGTGTGGGACCAATATTCTGAAGGCAGAATAGTTGGATTCATCATGCTTTTATGAGCTCCTATGTCAAGAAATCCAATGGCTAAAATGGGCCTCGAATACTTGCTTGGTAGTATTTGTAATGAGACCAATGGCATAGGAGTAACTTGTTTGGTTTGGGCTTGTTGAGCACGATGGAGCAAGGGATATGGATTCTCGGGTTTTGAGTCAGAATCTGAGTCTGAAATAAGTTAGCGATCATCCCATACTGACTCATATCCTTCAAGGGCAAAGACAGTTTCTTCATCTGGTTTATCTTGTTATGAGAAAAGAGATTCTACATCATTGTCTTCAATAGATATTTGACTGACTTTTTAGATGTGTTGAATGAGTTTTGCAGCTTTTTTGGGATTCTTGGGGCAGTTTTTTGCATAATGCCCTTTGTTTTCATAAATGTAACATCAATCAGACTTATGAGTAGGTTTCCCACGTTTTCGTCTTTTGAAATATGGCTTCTTTGCTTGAGTCTCCTTATGTATGCCAATTCAGGGACTAGAGTCTGGATGGTCATTATGCTGAGGTTGATATGTCTTGCAAGAAGATTTGCCTCGTTTCAAAGTATACTTCGCTCGATAATAATTTATCCGTATTCGACTCCACGATTTTTCTATGAGTCTGATTTAAAATTGAGCAAATTTTGATATCCTCATAGAAAGAAAATATATATTTTTTATCATTACACTCTAACTCAAATAATAAAATAAAATACATAACCACTCCATGGTAAAAAGAAAAATAGATCCTTATAATTGAAGAAACGGTAAATCCTTGCAAGTAGTAAATACTCAAAAAGAGAAGATAACAAATCTTTTCAAAAGAGACGATAAAACTTAAATCTACTATAAAAATAAACTTAGGACAGATACAGACAAAATAATATAGATTTTGATTAAAAACACAAAAAAAAAAAAAAAGAGATAACTATCTATGAAAATACTTACTAATAACCATAACCACTCCAAAAAGCTCGTAATAAAAAAAAAAGAGAGAAAAAGTAGTTCAGCCAATCCTGTAAATTAATTATTTATTTTTTCATTTTCATTTTCATTTTCTCCATGGGATTCAACTTCTCTTTCTATTATATGTAGTTTAACCATAATATGTGCCAAGAATGATTTGGCTAGTAAGGCTTGAGATTATCCTATTTATTAAGTCATTCCAGCAAAGAAGGATTATATTTATATGTGCATCTGCACAAGTGCACAAGGTGGCCTGAAATAGTAGTATGGTTGTTAAAATTTTCGGAAAATTTTGATTTAAATAATATTAAAAAAAAATAAATAAAATTATAAATAAAAAAAAAAATATTATTATATTTTATTAATTTGTCAAAATAATTAATAAATAATATAATTTTTATTATTATTAGTGTGTTAATATAAGTTATTTTATTATTTTTTATATATAGTTTATTATATTTTATATAAATTTTATTTATTTTTTTATAAAATTTAGTATATTAAAATTTATTTTTTCAGTGATATAAATAAATTTATTATTATGAAAATGATTTTCTAAATATTTTTATTATAAAAATATTATTATTTAAATTTCTAATTAAAAAATTTTTACTATTTCTAAAAAATTTTAACATTTTTAAATTTAACTAAATTTTTTTTAATAATTATTCATAAATATATTAAAATAATAATTAAATAAAATATTTTATTTAAAAAATAATTTTATAATATATTTACTATATATTGTATATTATATCAATTAAATCTTGATTCGATATCGGTTAAATTTTAATTATTAATTTTTTTTATCTTTTTGCTGTTTATAATAACTGAGCTAAACAATAATTTTTCTAGAATTAATAAAGAAAATGCTCATTAATAGAAGAAAAAATGCATGTTAATTAATTAATTAATGAGCAAAATTCATATGAATGATAAAAGAAGGTGGAGATGTAATATGAATAAGATGACAAAGAAAGTGGGCATGCATAATAAGTCAAAAGTGGAGAGGAAGGCTTTTACATTAGTTTATTGTGTGAAGATATTGCATGAAGACACAAGTAAGCACTGTCCACCACCATCTCTCTCACCCCCACAATGCCACTGCCACCTACACCACTTTATTATCATCTAGATTACCAACCAAATTAAAGAAACTACCATCTAGAATTTTAAGAATCTTTTCAAGAAATCTGTCTTTGCAATGCCTATATATAGGGTTAGCTCCTTAACCATTTTCCACCCACCATAAGCATTGGCTTCTCTTATCAAACACTTATATGTACACTTAAACACAGACCTATAGAGAGAGAGACAGAGAGTTTCTTGAATCTTTATTGTAAGCTATACTAGCTTTGTGTTTTGGAAGCTTGGAAATGGCAAGCTCAAGGGTGCTAGGTGCTGCATTATTGGTCTTGCTCCTTGTCGAGCTCTGCTTCGCTGGAAGGTCGTCAAATTCGATTTTTGGTAAAGGAGGTGGGGGTGGTGGAGGAGGAGGACAAGGTGGTGGAGGTGGTGGTGGTGGTTTAGGTGCAGGAGTTGGGTATGGCTCCGGTTATGGTTCGGGATATGGGTCTGGAGGTGGTGAAGGATATGGTGGTGCAGAAGGGTACGGTGGTGGAGGAGGCGGAGGTCGAGGCGGAGGTGGTGGTGGTGGTGGCGGGTCTGGTGGTAAAGGGTATGGTTCAGGCTTTGGGTCTGGCAGCGGCTCAGGCTACGGCTCTGGCTCTGGTGGTGGGAGAGGAAGTGGTGGAGGTGGAGGCGGTGGAAAAGGAGGAGGAGGAGGTGGAGGTGGAGGCTTAGGAATTGGAAGTGGGTCAGGTTACGGTTCTGGATATGGAGGCGGGTCTGGATATGGAAGTGGAGGAGAAGGAAAAGGTAGAGGTGGTGGAGAAGGCGGAGGTGGTGGAGGAGGAGCAGGAGGTGGTGGTGGTGGTGGTGGGAATGGCTCTGGCTATGGTTCAGGCTACGGAAGTGGGTCTGGATATGGAGGAGGAGCGGAAGATGGTGGTTACCCATGAGCAAGAACAAGGAAGGGGTATTTGTGCTTGGGTAGCACTGTACTGTGTACGGCGTTTGTATGTTGGAATAAAATTATATTGGAGCTGCTGTATCACTTTTATATTCATAATAATGTTTCCCTCTCGTTTTCATGTATTATATAAATAATAAAAGTATCTTTTCTTTGTAATTAATTTTTAACACATTCTTTGTTGTTATTAGATAATATTAATTATTTTAATAATTATTTTTTATTAAATATTAATTATTAATGATTAATTATTTATATTATTAAATAAAAATATTTAATAAAAATAATATTAAATTAATTATTAAATATAAAAATATTTTTTTAATTTCTAAAAATTAAAAAGATAATTTTTTATAAATTATTTTTTAAAATTTTTAAATTTTTAAATATTGATATAAATATTTATATAAATATTAATTATTTATATTACTATTGGAATAAAAGTATTAGATGAAAATAATATTAAATTAATTATTAAATATAAAAATTTTATCTTAATTTTTAAAAGTTTAAAAATAATTTTTTATAAATTAATTTTTTAATTTTTAAATATTAATATAAATATTATATTATATATATAAATAAAAGAGATTATATTTTAACACTAAGGAAAATACTGAAGGGTTTTATTATAACAGTTTCCGCTATGATTCAAGTTAAAAATTTATCGCTCTAAAAACAAATATGATATCCCTCATCATAACACCTAATTCATTACACGTGGCGGATTTGATCACCCCTCATTTTGGCGGTTATCAATTATGGTATGTTGTGTTGCGGTTAATTTTGTGCAATATATTAATTTAGTTTTAATATAATTAAATATAAATCATTTATGTTAGAATTGAACTATTTGTAAAAATTGAATTATATATATATATATATATATATATATATTAAAAACCTACGCCAGAGTTTTTATTTTTTTATTTTTTTTAATTACAAACAATGCATTACAAAGCCACACTGACATCAAAAGAAATAGCATTCCAAATGCCTTCTGTAGGGTTAGATAACCAATTACATTGCAGATTCCTATTGAAACACAATTTAGACAACTTATGGACTACGATATTACCCTTTCTATCCATATGAGAATTGCTGTAGTGGATGCCTAAATTTCCCAAGGAGATTATTAATGAAAGAGTTCGAGTTCAAAAGAAAAGTATATAGGCATAACAAGTGCTATTTGTTAAAATTACTTTGAGGAGACATGATTCATCTCCAAACTAGCACACTTGATTAAAAATAAATTAAATATATGAATATTTTACAATTTAATTTTTTATATATGAGAAATAATAAAATTTAGTCATTTTATTTTTTATGAAAAATAAGTTAATTTCTAAGATATATTCTATTAATAAAATAATTCTATTAGTCTACTAAAATCACAATAGTATGATAAAAAAGTAAAATATCATGGACTAAATTATTACAGTTTTCAACTCACTCATAGTAAATTTTAATAGAAGATGTTTTATTGACAAAAATACAGATGAAAACCAATTTATTTCTAAAAAAGTGTAATAACCTTAATTTTAAAAATATAAATTTTATATTTTTATATAGCATTTAAATATTATTTTAATATTAACTAACTAATTTATAATTTTTGTAAAAACTTTTATTTATACATTTTAACATTATTTCTAACATATTTTATAAATTATTTAATACTCCACTTTTAATTGAAATGTTTAGTTTTATAAATCAATATTAAATCAATTATCAAAATATATTACTTCATTATTATCAATCTTGATTCTAAGATTTGATTAAATTGCTATTAATTTGATTATTATTATTATTATTATTATTATTATTATTATTATTATTATTATTATTATTGTTATTGTTATTGTTATTGTTATTGTTATTGTTGTTGTTGTTGTTGTTGTTGTTGTTGTTGTTGTTGTATTTTACCTAAAAATCTAATTTTAATTTGTTAATGCAATGTTGTTTCCTTTTGAAAAATAAGTTTGGACTTAATTGAAAAACTTACAAAACTTTAAGGATTTATTAAGTAATTAAAAGTTTGAAAAAAATAGATCAAAAATTGTAGCATCAAACCCCCCCCCCACCTTTTTCTCTCTCCCTGATTTCACTCTCTCCTTCACTTTCTACCTCTCATTCTCCCTTTCACTAAGCCAGACAAGGTGGCGGTACACAAGATACACACAGAGAGAGAGAGAGAGAGAGAGAGAGAAATTTTTTTACCAAAATCCGATCATTTTGGCTAGTGCTTGGTGTCACCCCCCACTAGTTCTAACCGACTCACCTCCTACTGAGAAAGCTTTTCTAACCAGCCTCATCGCCGATAACCAACAATTTCATGAAAAATGAGGAAAGAGAAATTGGATATTTTTCAAACTTTATGGCCACTTTTCCGGTGATCCGACAGTTAGATCGGAAATCCGAGACCACCGATGAATTCAGGGCAATGAAACCTTCAATATGGACCAACACCGCTTTGAGCAGACATGTTTGAAAAAGGCGATCATCGAATGGTCTAGATCAATTGATGAGATTTTTGACTTTTTGATGTCTGAAAATTAAATATAATTATATGATAATTATTAATAATTTTTGGGCTTCGTTTAAGTGTGATCAGATAGATGATATCTCACCGACATTTGAGACTAAGTTTTCAGCTAGATTTGGTTGCCTGGAGGCTCGTCCCAAAACATAATCAATATTACAGTCGATCCTAGTGTTTTTAGACGTTCTGAAATCGTTCCAAGTAGCAAAATTTACAAAGGTAGTCCCAAACTTAAGTTATGTAACTTTTTACCTTGGTTCAACTAGCTGATAAATCTGTAAAATATTCACGACTTAGTAAAATTAATTAAAATAATTTTAATTAGTATAAGGATGATGTAGAGGACCTTCAGGAATATTTTTATAATTTTTGAAGTGCTGAAAATAATTACTTGAACTGTAGAGGAGTTAAAGATTCGAGCTAAAGTTTGAAGAATTTGACCTAGATTAGAATTCTTATAGGCACCAGATGAGCATTATAATTATTGTTGTGGGCCTGAGGCCCTATGTTGTTGTGACTAGTTAAATTTTCTTGTAGGGAGTTAGGTCCAGTTTTAGAGAAAACTCTGCCTAAATTTCAGTAAGATCTTAGGATTTATTTTGATTCTATGGTTTAAATTAATTATTTAATTTTTTTCAGTCTTTTGATAGAGGTTAGTGTGTATATTTAGTTGATCGGTGCTGGCCATTTTCTCCTTCCAGCTGGAGTAGCTGCAGTCCAATTGACCAGTCTATGAGTTGGATATTGATTATTTTTACAATTTTAATATTAATTATATATCTAACATGCTCATATCTTTTATAAATATTTTATTATGCACATGTATAGTTAATATATTATAGGCATTTTAGTTGCTGCATATTTAATTATTGCTATTTATTTGTGATTATCGCTCTGAGGATAATTTGAAACTGTGTGCGTGTATCGGCATGCATGTGGTGTGATATCGGATGTAGGTAGGATGGGTAGAATGAATGGAACTTAACTTGTTGGGACTCTATCGTTTTTGTGGATAAGTCAAGGTGGGTACGCTTTGAGTTGATCTCACTGACCCCCGCATTTAGATTATTAAGCAAGAGTTCGGCTTGAGTTGACCTCGCTAGCAAATATTGGATTAAGAGAGCTGTATAGGGGGATCAGCACCCATATATATGTATTGATGTGATATATTGGGTGTGTGAGTAGCTCCAAATTAACTTCTTATACAAATATTAGGTGAATTACTTGTTTTACGTGTTAGATGTGCATTTCATGGTAGGATTACATTAGTCTTAGATAGTTATAGAAATTATATTTATAATCAATATCTAAACTCTCTAAGTCGAACGCTCATTCTTGTTCAAATATTTTTTTTCCCAAGTTGCGAGAGGAGCATGTTTATTTCTTCAAGTCTAACTTACATTTTTCCTCCACAGGTTGTACTTCTTAGTTTAATAATTTCTTGTGTCTACTCATTTATTTATTTAATTATCTGTTTAATAACTAGCACTCCGCTATGACATTGGGTTATGTATTTTTGGTACTAATAAATGAAAAATTTTTATGATATCTAAATAGTTTGTAAATGATGGTATCAGGGTTGAGTTGGGCTCCCCTAGCTTTGGTTTCTAATGGTTATTGAGTTGGGTTAGCCCAAGCAAAAATATAATATTTCATTTTATTTTATTTGCAAGTTGAGCCTTAATTTTGGCCCTAGTTATGGATTTAGGAACAGTAAGGCTTACTACGAGCCTCAGGGGTTTTATACTGACTCAGGTCCTAGTGTCAGTCCAGCCCATAGAATCGGGTCGTGACAAAGTTAGTATTAGAGCTTAGGCTCTAGATACATGGGAAAGTGTATACCTAAAGTTGTCACATGCAAAGTATAGGATCCTGTTTCATCTTCTTCTGTAATTCCTTATTTCTAGATTTTAAGTTATTCCTTGGATAGTGTAAGAGTACTTCAGTTTAGTATCTCAGTTTTTGTGGAGTGCATGGTGAGGTGAACTAAAGTTAGCAGACATATTGTGGTCTATCATGCGAATACATACTCCAAGGAATGTTGTGTTTTTGTCAGTATGGGGCTAATGATGTGCCTATCTAGTGCAAGACACAAGTACTTAAAGGTGAGTTATGATAGCATAGCTTCCCTAGATGGAAGTGAGGGTACTACTACTGGCAATCGTCAGTGGATAGCCCAATTAGAGTAAGTTGTGGTATCAATAGGTTAAAGAGAGATAAGAGGTTGTGCAACCTGGTCTGTTGGGATGTACCGTAGTAACTATGCAATATTCTCAATATTTGTATTGTAAGCTACAGATTATAGTATCAACATGGGATTATTGTGTAAAGCTGCATGCTTCCTTATGGTGCTCCATAATGAGGGTGTTTGCAGACAGTCTCTATTTTGGTATAGTTACACCTGAATAGAGTTATATTTCTGCAAAGGAGTTAGGAACTCCTAATTAAGGGTTTAAAGCCCTTGAGCTTGAAAATCAAAGGTCATAGTTAGGCAGTAATTAGAGTCAATGACTCAGTTATCCTAGTATGAGCTAGAGTTATATCAGGAGTTACCACAAGACTAGAGGTTTTAGTTTAGTTGTAAAGTAAAGGTAACACCTACAGAGTGAGACCATCTAATCTTCGATATTTACATTACGATGGATGTTTTGCATAAAGTTTAGTATGAATAGTATATCCTTTGTGTGTCAGCGAGATGCAAAGTACAACCTTACTGCCTAAAGGAGATTGGGGGCTAGGAATAATGTTCATAGCTTATGAGATGATATTTTAGGGAATTTTAGAGTATGATAAGAGAGTAGATAGCCTTATATAGCATGGCAATGTAGTAGATGTAGTACCTCTCCTACTATTAGATGTGCTGCAGAGTATGATAATGTCCTTTAAGAGAGACAGCAAATTGCTATTGTTGTTCATGACTAATTGAATGGCATCCCAGTTAGGACTTTAAGCTGTGATAGAGAGTTACTGGTTCAAGTACCCTAAATAGGACACAAATCCCACTATGGGGATCATAAGTGATAAGATCATGATGTATGTAAAGCTTTTGAGTTAATGATAGGTTTGGATACCTAGTACATTAATTTTGGCTACTTAAGTTGAAATGAGAAAATAGTTTGGTCACCCCGAGTTCCTCCTTAGCCTCTTATTGCTTAAGACAAGAGTATACTCTAAGTAAAGGAAAGGATAATGATAGAAGTTAGCATAGATAAATCATAGAATATGTATATATATATATATATATATATACATAAGTGTAAAAGGAAAAGATAAAATAGTTGATTTAGATGTAGCAGAGAAATAACATGAATGCCAGTGGAAGTACTAGCTAGAGTGGTCAGAGGATCAATTTACAGTAACATTAAAGTGTAGATGACTTATTACAGACAGTAAAAAGGTATAAGTTTCTGACTCGATAGTTGGGTCAAGAAATAGAGTAGAGCTAAAGAATAAAATAGTCAAAGTTCAATTTTGGATAAGATAAAGGAGTTGGCTAAAGAACAAATTAAAAGGCCCAAATTAGTATAAGATTAGGAAGAGTCAAGTCAAGATACAGAGGAGGTAAATGCAGTTCTAGGAAAGGTAAATGAGGTAAACAAAAAAGCAAAGATAGAGAGCTTAGAAAAGGATGACATTAGGGGAAACGTTTATCAAGGTATGAAACCTAGAACTGCAGAACTCAGGGCAGGTCATAAATGATGCAGTGTTAGGAGCCAGAACATAGAGTTCAAAGTTGTAGGATCTGGAATAGGCTTTGTCTGTTTTCTGTCCCCATGATAGAATGAGGGGCAATGGGACAAGAACTTTTTAGATTGTTAATAATATGAGAAAAGTTAGGTGAGGCATGCAACCCAAGCAGGTAGTAGCTATAGGGTGTTCTATGGTAATTTGAATTGTTTTATCAGACAAAGAACCGAAGTCGATAGGAGTAAGTTGAATAAAAATTAACCCAAGGGATCCAAATATGCATGAGAGAAAGGAATGAGGGATAATGGCACAAAGGTTTGATGTTAGAATTCAAAATGGTAAGACCTAGAGTCTGTATTTAGAGTTAAGTAGGTATTTTTAATGTGACCAACAGGATAATTATGTAAGAAAACATGAATAATAGTATGATAATATGTAGCAAAATACTAATAAAGGTCAGGATAGGACAAGATAGGCATAAATATAATTACAAGTTATTAAGAAGTATATGGATTAGAGGAGTAATTATTGGTAAGATTGGAGTAAATCTGAAAGAATCTGTTAGTGCTTTATCTTTAAGAATATAACCAAGTATAAGGAGCAGACAAATAATAATAATTATGGAGGACAGATGGAGAATAAAAAGGGATTCTAAATTCCAAGATGATATGTCACATGGGACAATAGTACAACAAAGGGTAGGTACAACTGATATCTTATAATAAAGCATAATAATTGTAAAGAAATGATGAAATTGAAAAGGAAGACTAAGGGGCATGAGCTAAAGATTATTTATCAAACAATGGTGTACTATAAATTGTAGGAGAAGATCTCTCCTTCTTTCCAAATTAGCTTATATTTCGGTTCTAGGAGATTGTGTTAAGAAGGGAGGCTGTGTCAAGGTGACCCAATTAATTGAGAATTTGATGGGCACTAGTATGTACACAATCTCTTGAGGCGAAAATGATAGTAAGTGCATACGTAATGCCAAGATGAAGGAGGATCAAGAGATGTGGCTGTATCAAGGAGAAGGAATGCGTAAGGTATGGTGTTAAGGATTGTGATAGAACACATGTTCACCATTGCCCTGTTAGTTCAGGTGGAGCTTAAAGGTTTAAGGATACCTATTTAACGATGAAGAGTAATTCCCCACAAAGAAAAGTAGGGAATAATAATGTTTCAATGGTCAAGTTAGGAAGGAGGAACAGGAAAAATTATCCATAGTGAATTACCTGTGTCCTATAATATGAGTGGTAGGTTAGTACGATAGTATGATGCTAGGTAGTGGATGTGTTGGTGGGAGCAAATCTCAGAGTTAAAAATTTCTGGAAGTAATGGAGTTAACAATTAAGTTAGGACTAAGAAGTAAAAAGGTTACTGTTAACGCTGATGAGATGAATATCCTTAAAGGAAAAGGCACAAGGTGAGGAACGGCTAAAAGGAATGGTATAAGAGGGACATTAAGGGATGTTTAGAATGAGTTATGGTAAATTGGCAAGTTAACGGAGCGATGGAGCCTAGATTCAAATACCAATGTGTCGAAAAGTATATTAGATAGCAAGAAGTTTCAAGCACAAGTCAGGAAACTCCCTTTTCAAAAAAAAGGACTAGGATATGATAAATCGTGTTGACTGGGTGGCTTGAGAATACAAAAGCTCTTGTCGATGTTGATGGATGGTGTAAGGAACACTTGGCATTGGGATGGGAAACAACTGATTACTGATGAAATAGGCAGATTGGGTACAAGGAACTTGTTAGTGGGATGAAGTAAGTGGAAAGATTGTAATAACCTGAATTTTAAAAATATAAATTTTATATTTTTATATAGCATTTAAATATCATTTTAATAGTATCTAACTAATTTATAATTTTTGTAAAAACTTTCATTTATACATTTTAACGTTATTTCTAACATATTTTATAAATTATTTAATAGTCCACTTTTAATTGAAATGTTTAGTTTTATAAATCAATATTAAATCAATTATCAAAATATATTACTTTATTATTGTCAATCTTGGTTCTAAGATTTGATTAAATTGCTATTAATTTTATTATTATTATTATTATTATTATTATTATTATTATTATTATTATTATTATTATTTGATATTTTTGTATTTTACCTAAAAATCTAATTTTTATTTATTAATGAAATGTTTTTTCCTTTTGAAAAATAAGTTTGGAATTAATTGAAAAACTTATAAAACTTTAAGGATTTATTAAGTAATTAAAAGTTTAAAAAAAAAAAACATCTCAAAAATCATATCAGCCCCCCCCCCCCCCCCTTTTCTCTCTCCCCGATTTCACTCTCTCTCTCTCACTTTCTCGCTCTCGTTCTCCCTTCCAGCCGAGTAGCATCAGCGCTGGCGAGACACCGGCAGGTTTCCCCCACATCAGGTTGACCAGACAGCGACGACACACAATAATAGGCTGCAGAGAAAAAGAGAGAGAGAAATTTCCTGGCCAAAATTTGGCCATTCTGGCCAGTCCCTGGCGACCCTACCAGTTCCAATTGACTCCCCTCCACCTAAGGAAGCTTTTCAGACTAGCCTCATCGTCAGTAGCCACCAATTTCGCTCAAAAATGAAGAGAGAGAAATGGATATTTTTCAAGCTTTTCGACCACTTTTTCAACGATCCGAGTGTCGAATTGGAAATTCGAGACTACAGATGAACTCAGTGCGATGAAACCTTTGAGATGTAGCTGACCCTGCTCCGAGCAAACACCATTTGAAAAAGTTAATCATTGGACAGTCCAGATCGCTTGGTGAGATTTTCGACTCTTTGATGCCCGAAAATTAAATATAATTATATGATAATTATTAATAATTTTTTAGTTTCGTTTAGGTGTGATCAGATCGATAAAAGCTTAACAGTGTCCAAGGCTAAGTTTTCGGCTAGATTCGGCTGCTCGGCAGCCCATCCCAGAACATAGTCAATATTACAATCGATCCTAGTGTTTTCAGACATTCCGAACAAGTTTTAGGTATCAGAATTTGCAAAGGTAGTCACGAACTTAAGTTATATAACTTTTTCCCTTGGTTAAGCTAGCTAATAAATCTATAAAATATTCCTGACTTAGTAAAATTAAGTAAAATAATTTTAATTAATACAAGGATGATATAGAGGACCTTCAGGAATATTTTTATAATTTTTGAAGTGCTGAAAATAATTACTTTGATGGTAGAAGAGTTAGGGACCCAAGCTAGAGTTTAAAGGATTGAACCTAGATTAGGATTCTTGTAGGCTCCCAGATGGGCATTATAATTGTTGTTGTGAGCCTGAGGTCCTATGTTGTTATTGCTAGTTGAATTTTCTTGTAGAGGGTTAGGTCCAGCAACAGGAAAAACTCTGCCAAAATTTCAACAAGATCTTAGAAATTATTTTGATTCTATAGTTTAAATTAATTATTTAATTTTATCAGTCTTTTGATAGAGGTTAGTGTTTATGTTAGGTAATCAGTGCTGACCGTCTTCTCCTTTCAGCCGGACCAGCTGCAGTCCAATCGACCAGTCTGTGAGTTGGATATTGATTATTTTTGTAATTTCAATATTAATTATATATCTAACATATTTATGCATTTTATAAATATTTTATTATGCACATATATATTTAATATATTAGAGGCATTTTGATTGCTGCATATTTAATTATTGCTATTTATTTGTAATTGCCACCCTAAGGATAATTTCGAGCTGTGTGCATGTGTTAGCATGCGTGTGGTATGATATTGGATATGGGTAGGACGAGGTAGAATGGCTGGAGCTTGACTTGCTGAGATCCGATTCTTTTTGTGAATAAGTCGAGGTAAGTACAGCTTTAAGTTGATTTCGCTGACTTCCATATTTGGATTATTAAGCGTAAGTCTGACTTGAATTGACCTCACTAACAGGTATTAAATTAAGAGGGCTGTATAAGGGATTAACTCTCATATATATATATATATATATATATATATATATATATATATATATATATATATATATATATATATTGATGTGATACATCGAGTATGTGAGTAGCTCTAAATTAACTTCTCATGTAAATATTGAGTGAATTACTTGTTTTACGTGTTGGATGTGCATTTCATGATAGGATTACATTAGTCTTAAATAGTTATAGAAATTGCATTTATAATCAATATCTAAACTCTCTGAATCGAACGCTCATTCCTGTTTAAATATTTTTTTACCTGGTTGCGAGAGGAGCATGTTTATTTGTTCGAGTCTAACCTGCATTTTTCCTCCTCTGGTTGTACTTCTTAATTTAATAATTTCTTGCGTCTACTCATTTATTTATTTAATTATCTGTTTAATAATTAGCACTCCGCTGTGATATTAGGTTATGTATTTTTTGTATTAATAAATGAAAAATTTTAATGATATCTAAATAATTTACAAACGATGGTATCAGGGTTGAGTTGGGCTCCATAACTTTAGTTTTTGATGATTATCGAGTTAGATTGGCCCAAACAAAAATATAATATTTCATTTTATTTTATTTGTATGTTGAGCCTCAATTTTGACCCTGGTTATGGATTTAGGAACAGTAAGGCTTACTACGGACCTCGAAAGCTTCATGCTAGCCTAGGTCTTAGTGTCAGTCCGGCCCATAGAATCAGGTCGTGACAAAAAAATAAAAAAATTAACTATAATTTTTGTCATATCGCCATCTTCGCCTAATATTGATCATCGAGAGGGAACAACACTTAGTAAAGCACATCGCTAGGCCATGCATGGTAACTTTGCTTGAACTAAGAGACCATTAGCACCCAAGGCATCAAACACCCATCAAGGCTCCAACAAAGTAGAGGAAGCATAAGACTATTGAAGCAAGAATCGCAAAACCCATGGGAGAAGAAAGCAATAAAGAAAGAGAGAGAGCTCACATGGCTTCTCATTCTTTTTTAGCCGAAGAGGGAGGCAACGTTCCAAGGACAAGCCGCTAACTCTTAAACCCTCGGGATCCCTCTTCCTTATAACTAGTAAATGAAGCTCCATTTCCCA
Organism: Hevea brasiliensis; assembly: GCF_030052815.1. Taxonomy (NCBI): domain Eukaryota; kingdom Viridiplantae; phylum Streptophyta; class Magnoliopsida; order Malpighiales; family Euphorbiaceae; genus Hevea; species Hevea brasiliensis. Next base: position 101,706,214 of record NC_079500.1, on the reverse strand, counting down.
GTGATTCGAAGACAAAATAAAGAAGCAACATCACAGATCCATCATGCAACCACCCTTTCTTTGAAGCACAAATCAGTGAACTAAAACCACAGACCAAAATCCTATGCACAACCTTCCCTCCGAAAGAAAAGGATAAAACCCACATACTCCAGGCAAGGAGGAGGCTACGCAAGGGGAACTACTGATATCAACAAGAAGGAAGGAGAATACTTGGTTTGACTACTTTCAAGTTAATTTATAATTTTTTTAATTTATCAGTCAAAACAAATAATTAAATGCTTACTAAAAATATTTAAAAATTACTTTTAAGTAATTTAAATATTTAATTAAAAAATATTTAAAAATAATTTAATTAATTAAAAGTAACAAAAAAATATAATTAAATATTATTATTGTTAAAGTAAAAAATAAAATAAATATTTTTAAAAATTATCAAAATAATATAAGCATTTAATTTGATTAAAGAATAATTTTAAAATAAATAGATAAATTATAAATAAGATATTCTTACTTATAATTTTTAATTTTTTTTAAATAGATTTTTTAACTTATAAGACAAATCAAATATTAATATATTTCAGACTTTCTACTTAAAAATAAATTTAACTTATAAATTAAATCAAACACCTTCTTAAACTCTTAAAAACAAAGAAATAGAGAGATTTTCTCTCTCTAAAACAAACTAGAGAGAGAGATTAAAAGAGAAACTTAAAAGAGTTACTACAATAGTCTTCTCCTTCACCCTATCATAATTTAATTACAAATTTAACTTAAAAAAATATCCCACTCAAATTTAATGAAAATTAAAAGTTTAACATAGTTGTCTTTAGACACAAGATAACCGTGCAAACTTGAGAATATTTCCAAGTAAAATTGTAATCAACAGCTGATATCAAAAAAAGTTAAATGCTAGTTAACTCACATAAATACAAAATCTTCCTTTTATTATTTGTCAAAAACTCCACATGAATATACTCTTCAGCATTTTATCCGATAATTTCTTGGCCAAGCAGCCTCTAGGCTAAGAGACACATGATGATTGAAAATGCCAATGACCATTGTGAATTTAAGCCCCCAAGAAAATCACACAAAGCAAAGCAAAATCTACACATCTATATAAAGCAGAGCATACTTGAAAACATAAGTAGCAAAACTTGCTACGTTGGAAATTACATTGGTATCAAGAGATAAATGAACTTAATTCTAATTTTCGGTCAAGCTACTATAGCCTAATCCAATTCCTTCGTTTTTTCCCCCCCCCCCAAGAAACACAATTTTTACCCATAAATAACTTCCTATAGAAAAAGAGCTCTCTCTCTCTCTCTCTCTCTCTCTTAGAAAAAAAAAATTGCTGTTCTTTTCGCTTTTCTGGTCATAGTTTTCGAAATTGCTAACCAATTCTCTTTGAGAAAGTATATGGACAGATTTCTAAATTAAAAATCATGGAAATTGACAGGCCCACAGAAAAAATTAAGAACAACAATAATTCAGGATTTTTTGAAAGCTAATCTGCCCCCCTCTCAGAAGCATAGGCTACCTTCTGCATTATCATTCCCTCAGCTGCACGGATGGCTCTCTGTGATCCAGTGATAGTGATTTTCCTGCCAAATACGTAAGAACAGAGTTCAAATTTTTTTTTCCCACCTCAGAGGTCTGGAACCTTATGGAAGCAGAATAATCAACTCAAAATCTGTTCTTGTACCTATCATTTGTTCCGGACATGAAATCACCTCTATCCGAAATTTTTATTCTGGCTCCACTGACCTGCCAAATAATGTGCCCCACTTCAGTCCATAAACAAGATTACATGTTTTTAAGGAATTTCTGTTATTTAAAAACCTGGCTGATTTCCATTATGTTTCTTCCACCACGACCAACAACCAGTCCAATATGCTCATCTGCAACACCAATTGTCACTGAGTTGGTACGATCCTCCTGGAAAACATCAGCAGGTCATCAATCACACTCACCATCACATAAATGTTTAATAAACATAGCTGAAATATACTAAAATCACCATTACAAAAATGTTTTGCTTACATCACTGAAATATAAAGACACAGAAGAAGATACTCAGAATAAGAAGGCAGATAGCTAAAAATAATGCTATTTCCTACAACCAAGAAAAATAGTTTATGCCCAATAATAGACTCAAATACCTATATAGCAAATCTAAAAATTTGCATCAAATTATCAACAATAAGCCCTATGAAAATTAGAAAGAACACAAGCGATGACATGCATCACCACTCATGTATTATAGAATATAAAAAGAATGAATTCATGCAAAATAGCAATGTTATACTGTATACAATTAGTACAAAGTTGTATGTCGTCATTCTTCAATTTAAAAAAATTTTTGGGAGCCAATTCTCACCAGTGCAGCTCAAATTTTCTGTTGACAATCTATAGATAATATAAAGGAACCTCCATTGAAATGAAATACAAAATGATTTTCATAAATATTTCATAATACAAGAAGAGTAGCTAGAACTGAGCATCAAGTGTATTTGTTCATAGTGCAGAAACACAAAGTACCTATTTCTGACCAATAGACACAGCATATAACACTACGAAGTACAATTAAGATTAAATCATTATGGAATTGAATAAACCTTGTTATTCTCAAACTTTCCACCAGCCCCATTTGCTCCATAGTTCATCGAATTGTATGCCACTGTCGCAACAGAAGAAAGTATGAATACTTAAGGAATATAATGAAAACCATAGAAGAAAATATCTAACGTCTTAAAGTTAAAGAAATCCTACAATGCATTAAATTTTAGATAAAACAAACATCAGAAGCACAAGGAAAACATGCCATGTAGTCTTTGATCATGCATCCTATAATACAAATAAAATTTAAATATATGGCCACTGATATTCATTGTAAGATTTTATGGAACTCAAAATTCTTAAAAGGACTTCCTGGTAATATGATAAAAACAAACCAGGAGTCATCCAACTTGTAACAAAACCTCAATGAAGTATTTTTCACTCAATCAAGTCCTTCAATTTTGAAAATGCTAGACAATAGTCCAAAATATCAAAATTATGCAACGTGCGCCACATTTACATGCCTGTCACATTTGATTATGACCACTATCGAATGCTTTAAAGTTTGAATCACTTAGAGACAGAGAGAGAACTTTAAAGACTTAATTGAAAAATCATTATAACAGGCCACAAAATACTTAGCAATTGCACTAGGACTTGAGGAACCGTACAGTCAAGATGGTAAAACTCACTTGACATTAAAATCTTTCTTGTAACCTAAGCAACAATTTCATTCATAAGTTTAATTCTGTTTCAATTGTCTAGTCTAAGATATGGGCACATGGTAATATTTTGTTGAGCCCTATCACCTAAGCCAGTTAAAATAATCGAGCCCCTCCTAAGCTCTAAAAGCCATTAAACAATTCCGTTTTGTAAAATATGGATTTCAAAAAGCATTTTAAGCAACTTAATGAGAAATGAAAATTTTGAAAATGCAACCATTTGATGGCTTTGAGGCCTCGAGAGGAGCCTACTTCCAAATAAATAGGTTATGTCCATGTTTACCTTCCATCTCAAAAAAACATTAACATGTGCATATGGCCCAACCCAATGGATACAATTGAAACAAAATAAGCGACTTATGAACCAAATTGATAAAATTAAAAGTACAAGTTAAATTGAAAGGCATGCAAAGTTCAAGATATTACACCATAAACCTCTTACTAAAAAACTCCTAAACCACAGCATGCACTTAGATACCTACCATTTCAAAATTAGTACACTACCATGAATCAAAAGTGTAATTGAAGGATTATAATGCTTTACAATATGACAATTCAAGGACTAAAATGCAATTAAAATTTAAAATTTGAAGAACTAAAGTGTGATATAATCTAAAATGTTAGGGACTAAAGTGTAATGAAAGATTTATAGTTTTATAATCAAAGTCTAAATTGCGGAATCATTAACATACCATAGAGGTCAGAACGACAAACTTTAAAACAATAAGGACCAAAGTGCATGAAGATTTTAGCAATTTACCCTTTTAAAAATTTATTAAATGAACATTTTACAAAGTTCATATAAACCATCATATAGAAATATAGTCGTATCTTGTTTAACCATTTTCATTTAAATTTTCATATATAATACATTGTCTTTTTTTTTTCTCCTTCACCAACTAAATAGATTCTTTTTTTTTTTTTTTTTCCGCGGACAGAGAGATCCTTAACTACATGGTCATTATGAAGATAACTTGAATTTTCAATGCCTTATGGAAGAAAACTTTACTTGATGCAATATTTTTTCTATTGATAATAATCTTGAAACAAGTATTGATTGTTATGTTTTTCAAGGATTAATTAACTTCAAGCCAACATTACACATTTCTGAAGATTTAACCCAAAATCGTTTAAAGTGGAGAAAGCAAATCCATATAGCTGACCCCAAATTTTTGGGATAAAAGATTAGTTGATTGAGTTAAGTTGAATTAACTTGAAGCCGACTACATCTTTTGGCCCTTGACCTTTACCCAAAAAATCACTTAGCACCCTCACCTTTACTTTGTTAACATTTGACACCAAAACTTTATAAAAATGTAACCACTTAACCTGTATGCGCGAACGTGACTTGCAAGCACTCTGACCTTTAATTTCACTTTTTATAAAGTTTAGGGTTTAATTGTTAACACTTCATAAAGATCAGGCGACAAATTGAAGAAAGGGGTTTTTTTTTTCATTAATTTCAACACACACACACACACACACACACACACACACACAACATCTTCTATATTTGTGCTACTATACTGCTAGGAATCTCTTATTAACTAGGAGTCCTAGTCCTTTTCTAATTAGATTATTCACATAGGATTGACTTTTACAACACTCCCCCTCAAGTTGAAAAATAGATATTAAACATGCCTAACTTATTACAAATATAGTCAACCCAAACTCCATTCAGAGATTTTATAAACTCCTAACTGCTCACAAGTTTTGATGTGTCTCGTTAAGATGATCCCTTGTTGAAGCTTTTCAAGAACAAAGTGACAATCTCGATATGTTTTGTATGCTCATGAAACAGAAGATTAGAAACAATATGAAAAGCAACTTAAAAATCACACCATAATTTCACAGGCAGAGAGATCTTATGGCCAACCTCATCTAATAATTGAAACGTCCACATTATTTCACATATTAATTATGCCATAGCTCTGTATTCTAATTCAACGCTAGACTGAGATACTAGACTATGCTTCTTACTCCTCAAATACACCAATTACCTCCAACAAAGACACAATACCCAATGGTTGACCTCCTTACAACCTTAGATCTTACCCAGTCAAAATTTGAAAAAAAAAAATCAACATTCAAATGTCTATGATTACTATATAATAAGCCTCATTCTAAAGCTCCCTTCAAATAATACAAGATTTATCCCAAAGCTTTTCAACAAGTTTGGGAAGACATAAATTGACTCAACACACTAACCAAGTATGCAATATCAAGACGAGTTATTGTAAGGCAGTTCAATTTGCCTACCAGTCTCCTGCACTTTTCTAGATATTCAAAGTTCAAACAACTCACCATCCTCTTCTACAAGTTGCAAATTTAGGGTCATTGGTGCAGTACAAGGTTTAGCACCAAATTTTTTTGTTTTTTCCAATACATCAAGGACATACTTTTTGTTGAGTCAAGAAGAATTCTTTCTTACTTCTCATAACTTCAATACCCAAGAAATATTTTAGTTGGCCCTAATCTTTTGTTTGAAATTGGGTTTAGAGAAAGTACTCAAGGGATGAAATACTTATAAAGTCACTCCTAGTGATAAAATATCATCCGCATAAAATATCAGTAGAAGTAGACTAGCTTCAAACTACCTATTGAATACTGAATGATCACATTTACTCTTTTACATACAAAACACCAGTATCACTTCACTAAATCTCTCAAACTAAGCCCGAAGGCTTTGTTTTAAGCTATAAAGAGACTTTCAAAACTTACATATTTTACCCAATCTCTCCTACGCAACAAGTCCAGGTGGTTTCTCTATAAACACCTCCTAAAGATCACCATGAAGGAAAATATTTTTAATAACTACCTGGTGCAAATGCCAATCATATATGGTTGCTAGAGAGATAAACAATTAAACAAAAGCAAGATTAGCAACAGGAGAAATAATCAACCTCATATGACTAAGCATATCCTTTCGCTACAAGGCTGGCTTTCAATCTAACCACAAAACATTCAAGATTCATCTTCACTGTAAAAACCTTTGCAACCAATAGCTTTCTTACCAGTGGGTAAATGCATCAATTCTCATTCACCATTAATATTTAAAGCCTCCATTTCCTTTTTCAGTATCTATAAGGCTCTGATACCATGCAAAAAAAGGGTTTGTCTCATTGATTTCAACATAGATATACACACACACACTATGTCACTCGGGCTCGGGTACGGGCATCGGAATGGTTATACATCCATATGTCAAACTTGTGAACTTTCTAAATAGAAAATACATGATATAAATTTAAATTTAGACACGGATGCTCAGATACATTATGTAAATAAATAAAATAAAAAACATAAAATTATGACATTATGTAAATAAATAAAATAAAAAACATAAAATTATGTAATAATAACTATGGTGTAGATAAATCATCAAATACAACCAAATAGATCATCTAAAATACAACCAAATAACTTTTATCTAACAGGGCAAATCGAGTGAAATAAATGAGTCAATTGACCTCTCTTTGTTCTTAAATTAGCCTTATTTATTTATATATTTGTTTAAATTGACCCCTCATAAATTTAGGTATTAAACCTTCTTTTTTAATGGAGAATATATTTTTATTAATAGGAAATCAATTAACCCCTATATATTGAGCAAATTATTATGTGCTCTTGTGGTGTATGTGTACCTTCACAACCCACAAAGATATGGATTTCATCTTCTTAAATTTAAGAATTAACTACTTCTATATAAGTATTTAGTGTACTATTTTTTAGATTTATAAATATAATTGTATAATTTATCTATATATTGACCCTAGAAAAAAAATTTTCTAGATCTGCCACTATTGTTTAGATAGATCATCTAAAATGCCACTAAATTTATCAACCTAATACAGCCAGGTAACTATTATCTAGATAGATCATCCAAAATGCAACCAAATAGATCAACCTAATACAACCAAAAAACTATTGTCTAGATAGATCACCCAAAATACAACCATGCTCTTCATCTTGAGAGAAAATTGTACTCTATTAACTATGCTTTTCATCTTGAGAGAAAACTGTGCTCTATTAACTATGCTTTTCATCCTTAGAGGTCTATCACTCGAATGTTCGATTGCATGAATATGTGTGGGACACATATCTCTTCATATCCCGTGTCATGTCATGTCAACATGGGTACAACATGACATAATAAAGAGTCAGAGTATTCGTGTGTGTGTGTGTGTGTGTGTGTGCGCGCGCGTGGGGGGAGGGGGGGGGGTGTGTGTCTATGTCCTATATTTGTGCAACTATACTCCTAGGAATCCCTTAGTCCTTTCCTGATTAGGATATTTAGATAGGAGCAACTTATACAATACAAATGTTAATACTTTTATAAAGTTCAAGTGTCAAGTGTTAATCAAATGAAGGTGAGGGTGTCAAATGACTTTTCAGGTAAAAATCAAGGGCCAAAAGATGATTAAGCCTTAATTTTATTTTGGCATAAAACATAATTATTAAAGGCTCAAGGTGCACTAGGGCGCCAAGGGGTCCTGTAGCCTAAGAGCAGGCGCATGCCTGAGCGAGGTAAGGCGCTAAAAAAAAATTCCATAAAAGTCAAATAAATATGAATATTGCATCAAACTTCAAATAACATAAAATTAAAAAATAATAATAACTAATAAATTTTCAAGTAATAATAATTTTGCAATCCAAATAAAATATAAATAAACTACTAAAAGTTTAAACTAATATATTGAAACTTGAATAATCTTTTAATGTCTCCAAACTAAAGTCAAGCAATCATAAACACCTTCATCCTCTTGATACTCATTTTCAAAATCAATATCTTCGTCATCTTCCTTATCTCTAAGAACTAAAGAATTATTAGTTTTCAAGTTAGTGGACAATACTTTTCCTTTTTCCTTTGGCATATATCTTGAAATAAGTGTAAATGTAATATTTTTCTTTAAAAAAAAAAGATAATAATATAGTGATAGTGTTGAAAATAGATATATAGGAGGTTTGCGATCATGGCTGTACTATTTTGATTAGATTTTAATGACTAGTTGTCACCAGTGATACTAATTCCAAAAACTTCCTTGTGCGTCAATATATAATTCTTATACATCAACAAATATCAAGTTTAAATGGTAGTACTTTTTGCCAATGGAAGTAGTCGCTAAAGGTGAAAATATAGAAAGCATGCCTTTCTAAAGGCTTGTGCTTGAACCAAGGTGCACGCATAGGCACGTAATGCGCTAATATTGGAGCTTTGTGAGCCTTGAGCCTGACGCGTGCATGAGAGGCGCCTTTAGTAACTATGGCATAAAAGACTAGGGCTATGTACGGTTCTTGGGAGTCCCGAATCTAAACGAAGAATTATACTGAACCGACAGGAATCGTACCGAACCAAAATTATCTTGATACTTTAGTTCACTTTTGGTTGTTTATTAAGAACCAAACCGGAACAATATCAAAACCGAACCGAGAACTGAATTTATACATGTGTTTTTCTATATTTTTTTAAATGTATTATATATTTTTAATATAATTATACATATTTATATATGTATGTAGATTTAATTATAAGCTAAATACAACATAATATTATATTTTATTTCTCTATATTTACTTAACAATTTTAGTTATAAATATATTAAATTACCTTATAATTCTTAATTATAAATATATTGTTATACTATATATATGTTAATTTATAATTATATTTGTATTTTATAATTAAATATTATATAATTAATAAATAGTTAAAATGTATATTATATAATATATTTAATTTTAAATTATATATGCACTTTATAGCTAAAGATTATATATTAAGAAAAAAAACTAAAAGATATATTATATGATATATCATATATTAATAACCTGATTCAAAATTTAAATGCTAATTCAAATATGACTTTTTTAATTAAATAATTACATAAAATTATTTCAAAAACCAAGAACCGAACCGGAACTGAAACAACAAAGAACCAAATCGGAACCACACTGAAATTTTTATTCGGTTCCTGTTCCTAAGCAGACCCCAAACCGAATCGGAACTGCACACTCCTATAAAAGACTACACATTTACAAACCAATTAATTAAAAGCAAGAGAATTCATTCTGATTGATGATGACACTTTAGGAAACTGGCAGCAATTTAGATGTGATAATAAAAAAAAGAGGGAAATTTTCTAAATTTAGAAGTAATCCAGTGAATAAATATCTAGCCCTAGCTATACCAAAATTTTCCCAACAATATTGCCACTGTTTGTTTACTTGTCATTTAGTGTTTATTTGGAATTTTACCATGATTGGAACTTGGGTCTAGCTGGGGTTGCATGCAAAGGAAAAGGAATTCAAGGCTGGTTGATATGTTCTAGGAGTAGAAGACACCTAAAGCAATGCAAGCTGTTATGCCTCAGCCAATTCTGTTGAAGAATACCTGGAATGCATGTGAAGCAGCAAACCATAGGGAGCCATTTATGGTAGAAGAGAGTGAGAGTGTAGCATGAATTGAATAATTTGTATTTTCCAGCTCTATGAACCTTGGAGGTAGTGTTTGCAGTGCCGGAGGGTGAGGGATAGTATTATCTTGTAATCACCTGGACCCCTTTGGGTATTTTGAATAAAAATCTCTATCTTCTTCCTACTACCATTTCCTTGTTCTATCTTTTTGTGTAATTTCTGGTCTATGTTTTCCTAACTCTATCATTCCATGTCAAAATCCATAAAAAATAAATTAAGCTTTCAAGTCTAATTAAATACCTGTTAACCTAGTTATTTCCCTAGGCTTTTGATTAAAGGAAAAATATGGTATTTGGTTTTAATCTAAAGGCTTATTTGACTACTGCATCATTCACTCCACTCACTTTTCTTTCCTGATAATGCACAAGTTCCTCTTGTTCTATCTATTTTCTTAATTTTCTGCACCAAAAATATAATTAATCAATCCCAATTTGTTTGCCAATCTAAAAACTTTTCCCTTTGTCTAAAAAAATCCCTTGAATTTCCTAATCATCAAACAAGATAGAGCTAATGAAGGCAGATTATATTTGTTCCATATCAATGTAGTAAGTTAAAAGCAGTTGGTGTAACAACAACAGAATGAGTGATAAGCTAATGATAAAAGACAAACCAGCATATGAAAATGGGGCATGCATGGTCTGTGAGTAATGAGGGTCTTCAAATAATTTAGACAAAATGAGATCAATTGCCCGAATCTGCTCCTCTAAAGTTCCAGTCAATGTCACCAGCCTATCATTCAACCCATAAAAATTATTATCCAGAGGAGATATCTTAATGCCAGCTTGAGACTCTTCAATAAATGACCTGTAGAAAAGTAAACCCAGAAATTAGCATCTTTCTCTTTCTCCCTCTGCTTCATATAGCAAATAACAGCTAACTTGTAGCTGATATTGCAAGAGACATTCAGAAATGACTTAGCCAAATACAATTTAACAAATAGAACAACAATAATTATAATGTTACACTTCTTTGCAAAATGATGCCACCATGAAATACGATTTAAGAAAATCAGATTAAAAAAAATAATAATAAGATTTAAGATATCACCATAGGCTAGAAGAACATTCTGATCAACAAAGACAAATGGAAAAAGAGAAGGACAGAACAAACTTCAGAAACGTACTCCAAAATACCAAAGAATGAGGCAGATTGTAGAAAAGCATCCACAAATAAACATATAGAATGCCACAAGGCTATGGGATAGAGGGTTGGATCTTGGATGCCTCGCTTAGTGATCCAGCGCTTGTTACTTAGTTACAATACAAAGGGCAAGCAAGAAAAAGCAAAAGATCATATGCATAACTTGTAAAAATGGTCTCCCTAAGAAACCATCTATAAAAAAAAATAAAAAAATAAAAAAATAAAAGCTCCTTAAGAATATTAAAAAAATTATTTCCAAAAATAGAATAAATAATATAAAAACCTATGAACTACTAACATGTGAACCATAACAAAGCCTGGAAGAATATCAAGGTTATCCATATTAAAAAATATAACACTTCTAGAAAGAAGATATTATTCATATCATAATTAATACAAGCAGTGTTCATAACATTTTGCCAATCATTTCTTTTTGTCACCCAATCATAAATATTTATTTGGAAGAAAAAATAAGTTTGTCATAATAAACACACACACACACACACATATAACATAACTGACAAGTTAGAAAAACACTTCATATTGGACATGACAGAATCAACTGCTCTTAGAAATGTCTCATTTAAATAGGCAACCACAACTCAACTCAACTCAACTCAACTAAGCCTTTATCCCAAAAATTTGGGGTCGGCTATATAGATTCGCTTTTTCCACTCTGAACGATTTTGGGTTAAATCCTCAGAAATGTGTAATGCTTCTAAGTCATGTTGTACTACTCTCCTCCAAGTCAATTTAGGTCTACCCCTTTTTTTCTTTCTATCCTCTAACCTAATGTGCTCTACTTGTTTAACCGGAGCCTCCGTATGTCTACGCTTCACATGACCAAACCACCTTAATCTCCCTTCTCTCAACTTATCTTCAATTGGCACCACTCCTACCTTTTCTCTAATACTTTCATTACGGACTTTATCTAGTCTAGTATGGCCACTCATCCACCTTAACATTCTCATCTCTGCAACTCTTATCTTAGATGCATACGACTCTTCAGGCCCAACACTCACTACCATATAACATAGCCGGTCGTATGGCTGTACGGTAAAATTTTCCTTTTAATTTATTGAGAATCTTACGATCACATAAAACTCCCGTGGCACGTCTCCACTTTAACCATCCGGCTTTAATCCTATGACTAACATCCTCCTCACATCCCCCATCTACTTGAAGGACTGAGCCTAGATATTTAAAGTGATTACTTTGGGACAGTACCACTCCATTCAAACTAACTCCTTCCCTATCACCAGTTTGGCCTTCACTGAACTTGCAATGCATGTATTCTGTCTTCGTTCTACTTAACTTAAAACCCTTTGACTCTAGAGTACTTCTCCAAAGTTCTAGTTTCCTATTGACTCCTTCTCGTGTCTCATCTATCAGAACAATATCATCCGCAAACATCATGCACCAAGGAATACTCTCTTGTATATGTTTCGTCAGTTCATCTAAAACTAATGTAAAAAGGTAAGGGCTTATGGCTGATCCTTGGAGTAATCCAATTGAGATCGGAAAATCTCTTGTGTCCCTCCTACTGTGCGCACAATAGTAGTTGCTCCCTCATACATATCTTTCAATACTTGTATGTACCTAATAGATACCCTCTTTTGTTCTAACACATTCCATAAGACTTCTCTTGGAACACTATCATAAGCTTTCTCCAAATCAATAAAAACCATGTGTAGATCTTTCTTCACATCTCTATATTTCTCCATCAAGCTTCTAATGAGAAAGATTGCTTCCATAGTTGAACGACCGGGCATGAAACCAAATTGATTGAGAGAGATAGAAGTATCATGACGTAGTCGATGCTCCACAACTCTCTCCCACAACTTCATAGTATGGCTCATGAGTTTAATTCCCCTATAGTTTGAGCAACTCTGTATGTCTCCCTTATTTTTAAAAATAGGTACTAAAATACTTTTCCTCCATTCATCAGGCATTTTCTTTGAGTTTAGAATCTTATTAAATAATTTAGTTAACCATGCCACTCCCATATCTCCCAAATACTTCCACACTTCAATTGGTATTTCATCGGGTCCACAGGCTTTACCCACTTTCATTCTTTTAAGTGCTTCGTTTACTTCTAAAGATCTAATCCTTCTAGTATAATTTACATTCTTTTCTATTGTTCTATAATCTATATTCATGCTATTTCCATTTTGACTATTATTAAAGAGATCATTAAAATAATTTCTCCATCTTTCTTTAATGTCCTCATCTTTCACTAATACTTTTCCTTCTTTATCCTTAATGCACCTAACTTGATTGAGGTCTTGACATTTCCTTTCTCTACTCCTTGCTAATCTATAAATATCTTTCTCCCCTTCTTTAGTTCCAAGTTTCTCATATAACTTTTCAAAGGCCTGTGCTCTTGCTTGACTAACTGCCTTTTTTGCCTCTTTCTTTGCTATCTTGTATTGTTCATATGCCTCATTATTATCACATTTAGGTAATTTCTTATACCATTCCCTTTTTCTCTTCACTGCCTTTTGTACTTCCTCATTCCACCACCATCTCTCTTTTGAGGGTGGTCCATGTCCTTTAGACTCTCCAAGTACTTTTCTAGTTACTTCTCTAATCTTTGATGCCATCTGTATCCACATATCATTGGCCTCCATATCTAGCTTCCATACTTCGGACTCGAGAAGCTCATTTTTGAACTTCACTTGCTTTACTCCTTTGAACTCCCACCACTTTGTTCGAGCTACACTATTTCTTCTGACCTTACTTGAATTGTTCCTAAACTTGACATCCAAGACCACCAACCTATGTTGACTTGTTAAAGCCTCTCCTGGGATGACCTTGCAATCTTTGCATAGAGCTCTATTTGTCTTCCTGGTTAAGAGGAAGTCGATTTGACTTCTATGTTGCCCACTTTTGAAAGTCACTAAATGTGACTCTCTTTTTATAAAGTAGGTATTTGCTAGTATTAGGTCGTATGCCATAGAAAAATCCAGGATGCTTTTTCCCTCCTCATTTCTACTGCCAAAACCAAAACCTCCATGAACATTCTCATAACATTGTCTATCACTTCCTACATGTCCATTCAAATCTCCACCAATGAAAACATTCTCTTCATTCGGTATGCTTTGCATTAAATCATCCATATCTTCCCAAAACCTTTGTTTACTCTCACTGTCTAGTCCTATTTGTGGGGCATAAGCACTAACTATATTTATTGTTTCTCCTTCTAGTACTAGCTTTACTAGTATAATTCTATCTTCTACCACAAATATACCAAATACTGCCTAAGCCTAAAATTCTCCATAGGATAACATCAAGGAGAAGGCTACCATTAAAATGTCACACCCATGATCCCTCTCTCTCTCCCTAAGAATGAATACGACTAAGTTAGATATAAACTACAAATCCACTTGATTGATGAAATTTTGCAAAAACATAAGAAATTCACCTAGCTTGGTCCCTTCCCAAAATCAACTCTAACTAACCAATTTTGTGCCTATTAGATTATTTATAGAATAATACAAATGTACATTTTAAAATAATTACTATATCTATTAATTTATCTGTATCAAGAAAGCTAACGAACCATAACAAATCTTTAAAGCTAATTAAGACATAATCAGAAATTATCATATTGTAAATTTTATAGTTAAAGCTTTTATTATACTACTTAGCAGTTATATAATATACCTATAATTGAAAGAAAATTTTAAGTAATTATAACATATTTTATTAGTATACCCACTTTTGGACAGCACACAAAGGATACTGGATACTTATTGCACCTCTTAGCAAAAAGGATCAAATTCAAGGTACTCTTTATTGTTTATAAAGGACACTTGTTTAATAAGTTCTAATTATTAACCCTACCACAAAATTGCAGTTATTCCCAAATCATGTCAAAATTTCAACATCTCTCATAGAAACTAGACATTTCACAGCAAAACAATATAATCGCGCGCGCGCGTGTGTGTGTGTGTGTGTGTGTTACCAACACTAGGCAGCTTTCACAACACAAGGAAAATTGAATTTTTTCCAATGCCTAAAAATTTTAAATAAAATATATATTAAAAATTTCATTTCAAGAAGATTCCCAAAAATTAACTCAAACTGAAATCATTATTTATTTATTTATTTATTTATTTATTCCTCATTACAGTAGTTACAATGCTCAAATCTTCCAACCTAGCAACCTAGAAAACACAATCAATTTACAATGACCAAGCACTGGATTGGTCCCAAATTTATATGAACTATGTCCAATACACAAATACACAACATATCAAAATTTAAGCCGTCGATGTACTCTGGAAATTCAGAATTTAACTGCCCTCTCTTCCCTACAATCCAAATAGCTCTAAATTAATTTCAATATCTATTCTTCACGGTAAATTTTTCATTTACTAAATTCCGTTAGAAAAATTACAATTCCATTGACTTTAAATCAACAGGCCCATAATCCACATAATTCAATATCAATTCTCAAATTAACATGGAAGTATCACCTTCATTCCTGTTAACGCAATAATTCAATTAACTAATTTATTCATCAACTCAACATATACATATATAAACTATTAATTGTCAAATTAATATTGGAAAAACATATCAAATAAGCCATTGTAGAAGTTTTGGGTCAAATAAGCCTAAAATCAAGTTTTAGACCAAATACAGCCCAGTATTTTCTAATTAAGGCCAAATAAGTCCTCACCTTATAAAATATTTATTTTTTAATAAAAAATGTATTTTTTTTAAAAAATGTATTTTTCCTAATTTTAATTATTAAATAATATTTATCATTTTTAATTAAATAAAATTAATAAAAAAATTGAAGAACATGATGAATAAACTTATTCAATATTAAAATTATTATTTTTAATATTTTATTAGATAAAATTTATTTGGCCTTAATTAGAAAATACAAGGATTTATTTGACCCAAAACTTAATTTGGGCTTATTTGACCCTTCTTTCAATTAATATTTAAGAGTAAAATTCTCAGTTCATAAAATATTTTGAAGCTAATAATAAATCCTTCACTTCCAACTTTACCATTCAGGTTCTAATTAAGAAAAATCAAGATAGCCATCAATTCTTTATAACCAACCAATTTAGCATTCTCAATCCAACAACAACATAGCATTTAATTCCTTAATTCACTTCCCCATCCACACCAATCAATATTCACAAGTTAACTCATATCATTTTAACCCATTACTCAAATTTCAATTTACATATAACCAAAAATCACAAAATCACCAATTGAAATAAACCTCACTTACTCTCAATGATTCAGAGCTCAAAGCACTAAACAATAACAAGAAACAATTTTTAGGTTGCAAGTACCATTCACACGCACACCCTGCTATTGTCAGCATGTGTCAACCACTTGCAATGGACAGCACTGCTAAGGATGGCTACAGCTAGCTCAGGTGCCACTAATCACCATGGAGACTACCACACATAGTGGCGAGGCTAGAGCTATGCAAATCAAGGCCAGCAAGTTCTACTCCTTCCCTATTGATTGGCTGAAATGGATGATAAGAATGAGTTTTGTGGTGGCTGGAAAAGGCAAGGTAGCTTGCTTAAAGCTTTGGACATAGGGGAAATGCTAGTAATGGTAATGGTGGCCGGAAGTTCCAGCAGCTGAGATCCCTCTTCCTCTTTCCCTCAAATTCACATTTTTGTAGAATGAAAAACAAGACCAACCTAATCAAGGCAAGGGTGAAGGTTTTGAGATGGGTTTAGTTGGCTGGAGAAGGTGGGTTGCAGCCTTGCAGGTGCCGCCACCTCTCCTCTTTTTCCCTCTCTCAATTTTCACAATGGAAAGCTTTCTCTCACCCTCTACTCTTTTGTCAAGACAAAATTCTAATTGGTTCCCATTTTCTAGAGAATTTTGAAATCACCCTTCTTTCAATTTTCCCTTTTTTTGTTCCCTTTCCTAGAAGACTCTTTTACTTAAACTTTCAACCCTACAACAAATTTTTTCCCTTTTATTCTTAATCAAATTTTAATTGGTTATAGAGCCTTCTCTATCAAACAGGCAGGTGTTATAATTCTCTCCAACTCAACTCAACTAAGCATTTATCCCAAAAATTTGGAGTCGGTTATATGAATCCGCTTTCTCCACTCTAAACGATTTTGGGTTAAATCCTCAGAAATGTGTAATGCTTCTAGGTCATGTTGTACTACTTTCCTCCAAATCAATTTAGGTCTACTCCTTTTTTTCTTTCTATCCTCTAACCTAATGTGCTCTACTTGTCTAACTGGAGCCTCTGTGTGTCTACGCTTCACATGACCAAACCATCTCAATCTCCCTTCTCTCAACTTATCCTCAATTGGCACCACTCCTACCTTTTCTCTAATACTCTCATTACGGACTTTATCTAGTCTAGTATGGCCACTCATCCACCTTAACATTCTCATCTCTGCAACTCTTATCTTAGACGCATACGACTCCTTCAGTGCCCAACACTCACTACCATATAACATAGCCGGTCGTATGGCTGTACGATAAAATTTTCCTTTTAACTTATTGGGAATCTTACGATCACATAAAACTCTCGTGGCACGTCTCCACCTCAACCATCCGGCTTTAATCCTATGACTAGCATCCTCCTCACATTCCCCATCTACTTGAAGGACTGAGCCGAGATATTTAAAGTGATTACTTTAGGACAGCACCACTCCATCCAAACTAACTCCTTCCCTATCACCAGTTTGGCTTTCATTGAACTTGCAATGCATGTATTCTGTCTTCGTTCTACTTAACTTAAAGCCCTTTGACTCTAGAGTACTTCTCCAATGCTCTAGCTTTCTATTGACTCCTTCTCGCGTCTCATCTATCAGAACAATATCATCCGCAAACATCATGCACCAAGGAATACTCTCTTGTATATGTTTCGTCAATTCATCTAAAACTAATATAAAAAGGTAAGGGCTTGTAGCTGATCCTTGGTGTAATCCAATTGAGATCGAAAAATCTCTTGTGTCCCCTCCCACTATACGCACAATAGTACTTGCTCCTTCATACATATCTTTCAACACTTGTATATACCTAATAGATACTCTCTTTTGTTCTAACACACTCCATAAGACATCTCTTGGAACACTATCATAAGCTTTCTCCAAATCAATAAAAACCATGTGTAGATCTTTCTTCACATCTCTATATTTCTTCATCAAGCTTCTAATGAGAAAGATTGCTTCCACAGTTGAATGACTGGGCATGAAGCCAAATTGATTGAGAGAGATAGAAGTATCATGACGTAGTCGATGCTCCACAACTCTCTCCCACAACTTCATAGTATGGCTCATGAGTTTAATTTCCCTATAGTTTGAGCAACTCTTTATATCTCCCTTATTTCTAAAAATAGGTACTAAAATACTCTTCCTCCATTCATCAGGCATTTTCTTTGAGTTTAGAATCTTATTAAATGATTTAGTTAACCAAGCCACTCCCCTATCTCCCAAACACTTCCACACTTCAATTGGTATTCCATCGGGTCCACAGGCTTTACCCACTTTCATTCTCTTAAGTGCTTCCTTTACTTCTAAAGATATAATCCTTCTAGTATAATTCACATTCTTTTCTATTGTTCTATAGTCTATATTCACGCTATTACCATTTTGACTATTATTAAAGAGATCATTAAAATAATTTCTCCATCTTTCTTTAATGTCCTCTTCTTTCACCAACACTTTTCCTTCTTTATCCTTAATACACCTAACTTAATTGAGATCTTGACATTTCCTTTCTCTCCTCCTCGCTAATCTATAAATATCTTTCTCCCCTTCTTTAATTCCAAGTTTCTAATATAACTTTTCAAAAGCCTGTGCTCTTGCTTGACTAACTGCCTTTTTTGCCTCTTTCTGTGCTATCTTGTACTATTCATATGCCTCATTATTATCACATTTAGGTAATTTCTTATACCATTCCCTTTTTCTCTTCACTGCCTTTTGTACTTCCTCATTCCACCACCATCTCTCTTTTGAGGGTGGTCCATGTCCTTTAGACTCTCCAAGTACTTTTCTAGCTACTTCTCTAATCTTTGATGCCATCTGTATCCACATATCATTGGCCTCTATATCCAGCTTACATGCTTCGGACTCGAGAAGCTCATTTTTTTAACTTCACTTGCTTTACTCCTTTGAACTCCCACCACTTTGTTCGAACTACACTATTTCTTCTAACCTTACTTGAATTGTTCCTAAACTTGACATCCAAGACCACTAACCGATGTTGACTTGTTAAAGCCTTTCCTGAAATGACCTTGCAATCCTTGCATAGAGCTCTATTTGTCTTCCTGGTTAAGAGGAAGTCGATTTGGCTTCTATGTTGCCCACTTTTGAAAGTCACTAAATGTGACTCTTTTTATAAAGTAAATATTTGCTAGTATTAGGTCATATAACATAGCAAAATCCATGATATTTTTTCCCTCCTCATTTCGACTGCCATAACCAAAACCTTCATGAACATTCTCATAACCTTGCCTATCACTTCCTACATGTCCATTCAAATCTCCACCAATGAAAACATTCTCTTTATTCGGTATGCTTTGCATTAAATCATTCATATCTTCTCAAAACCTTTGTTTACTCTCACTATCTAGTCCTATTTGTGGGGCATAAGCACAAACTACATTTATTGTTTCTCCTTCTAGTACTAGCTTTACTAGTATAATTCTATCTCCTACTCTTTTCACAGCTATTACATCGTCTTTCAATGTCCTGTCTATGATTATGCCCACTCCGTTCTTGTTTCTCTCCTTTCCGGTAAATCACAGTTTGTGCCCTGAATTACCCACTTCCTTGCTTTTCTCTCCTACCCATTTAGTCTCCTGAATGCAAGCAATATTCACATTTCTCTTTTCCAAGGTATCCACAAGCTCCATTAATTTTCCTATAAGTTATCCAACATTCTAAGTACCAATCATGATCCTCCTCCTATCCTGTTCCTTCCTAATTGGTCTCCTTCTATGATATCTTTTATTGTTTTCTATGTCTATCTTGTATTCTGTTCTACTATCAGTTCTACTATCTGTCCTATGGACTAACTTCTTTACCCACACCCATCCATGATGTGGGAACCCTTGCTCACTTAACAACACACCTGAGCGCCGGCACGGCGCGTCGCTTTCCGTGAACGCCCTACACCCTTACATATTTCTCACTACACTCGGGTTCCGATGTAGCGTGTCGTAAGTAGAGGTAGCCCCAACATTTATATCATTTGAATCCATGTCATAAGGTGTGACGAAATTTTACGCTGGTTGTCACCCACTGCAACTCTCCTCCTTTATCCGGGTTTAGGACTGGCTAAGCAAATACTACTTAGGCGGAGTTGTTATAATTCTCTCCACTTAAGAAATTTTGTTCGCAAAATTTCAAAACTCAAGCAAGCATCAACCATACCATATACCACTACTAATGCTAATATTACTGCTCTAGAGTTAGTCGCCATCTTATTCTAATAGTTGCATTCCTAGGAAAATCTCTTTTTAGTAATTGTTATGGAAAGTCAATCATTATATTATTTCTGTGTATATTTTGTATTCTGTATTCCTATTTAGGATTTCTTATTTAGGATTTCTTCCTAATTAGTATAACACAATTATAGGAATCAATTGTATATAAATACCCATGTACAGATTAATTGATATCAATGAGAATCATCTCTTTTTACATGGTATCAGAGCAGGCCATCTAGGGTGACTATTTGTTCTCACCACCCATTCCAGAGAGACCTTGGCCACGACCGCCGCTTCGACCGATCAACATTGCAGTGTCGCCTCAATCCCCTCATTCCACCATCGTGTCTTTGTTCGATCCAAGACACAATTAAAGGGCTTCGAGGTTTGGCTCTCGGATCCTATTTCGGTATTTACTTGATTTGTGATTTTGGATTATTTTGTTGTCACAAGACTTTGGATTAGCGTTTGGTTAGTTTTCTTTGTCTCAACAAATGGCGGACAATAAGAATGTTATTTACGATGTGATTAGATGATGACTAAGATCACGGAACACAAACTTAATGGTTCGAATTACAGAGTGGAGTAAGATGTTAGGGTCTACTTGCGTAGCATTGATAAGGATGATCACCTTACTAAAGATCCACCATCGATGATACACAACAAACTTGGCTAAGGGAGGATGCTCGGTTGTTTTGCGGCTTGAACTCGATTCACGGTGAGGTAATTAGTTTAATTAATCATCGTGAATTTGTTAAGGAATTGATGGATTACTTAGATTTTACGTATTACGGTAAAGGGAATATCTCCGTATTTATGATGTTTGTAAGGCATTCTACCGTCTTTGAGAAAGAGAATAAGTCTCTCACGGCTTATTTTATGGATTTTAAGCGGGTATATGAGGAACTTAATGTATTGTTGCCTTTTAGTTACGATGTGAAAGTTCAATGAGCCCAACGGAGCAACTGTTATGAGTTTTCTTGCGTGCCTTCCTTGAGTATGAGATCGCTAAATCTCGATTCTTTCCATTACGAGATTTCCTCTTTGCATGAAACATTCACACGGGTCCTTCGTGCAGAGTACCCAATCTTCACAAATGCAGAGTGCTCTTATTAGCGTAATCCAAATGGACAACAGGTAATAGAAGAGGAAGTAGAGGAGGAATTACAGCAATGTATAATCGTAATGGAGAGGCTAGTTCTAATCAGGACTCAAGAGGAGTCATTTGTTATTATTGTCA
Source organism: Hevea brasiliensis (assembly GCF_030052815.1). Classification (NCBI taxonomy): domain Eukaryota; kingdom Viridiplantae; phylum Streptophyta; class Magnoliopsida; order Malpighiales; family Euphorbiaceae; genus Hevea; species Hevea brasiliensis. Next base: position 101,684,637 of record NC_079500.1, on the reverse strand, counting down.
TGAGCACGGCCATACAAAATATAATTGTCATAACTTTAGAGGAAGAATCGGCGATCACATATGGGAAATATGGCGTGAGAGGATTCTCTGATATCTTCCTCCGAGAAAGCTGTTTTGGTATCTGCAGAGGATTTTGCACGATTTTCCCGATGCTCGTGCATCTCTAAAGCCTACCGGTTCCCTATCACTACGATCATTGAGTCGTAAATCCACTACATGCCTTGTGTCTTCCTCATCCAAATGGGTTATTGATTACGGTGCAGCAGATCACATGACAGTAATTCTAGTCTTCTATCCGCTTTGGTCTAATCCCACTTCCTCTCGTTACTTTAGTGATGGTTCTACTTCTTGTGTCATGGGTTAGGCTGCGAATCCGACCGTCAATTTCTTTGTCATCTGCTTTGTGTCTACGATTTCTCTTTTAATCTACTTTACATTAGTAAACTTACTCGTACCTAAATTGTTCTATTTCCTTTTTTACGATCATTGTTTGTTTGAGGATCTTACGACGGCTGATTATTGGTAGAGGGCGTGAGTCGGTGGTCTCTACATTCGGAAAATCATGTACCGGTCGCTTGTTTGCTCCAGATCGTAACACCTCTTGAAGCTCATTGTAGATTGGGTCATCCTTCTTTGTCTACCATGAAGAAGTTGTGTCCTCGATTTGATCTTTATCGACTAGAATGTGAGTCGTGTCGGTTGCAAAACATCATCGTTTGCCTTACGTGTCTAGAGTCAATAAACGGGCTTCATCCCCTTTTGAGTTAGTTCATTCGATGTTTGGGGTCCTTGTTACATTACTTCTAAAGCTGGATTTCGTTATTTTGTTACTTTTGTTGATGATTACTCTCGTGTTACTTGGTTATATTTAATGAAGAATCGTTCTGAGTTGTTTTCTATCTTTTGTGCCTTTTGTAATAAAATCAAAACTCAATTTAATATTTCTGTGCGCATATTAAGAAGTGACAATGCTAAAGAATATTTTTCAAAGACAATTTCAGTCTTACATGACACAAAATGGCATTCTTCATCGATCTTCTGTGTGGATACCCCATCCCAAAATGGCGTGGCGAAAGAAAAATCGGCATCTTCTTGAGGTAACTCGTGCTCTTCTTTTCGGATGAAAGTTCCTAAACACTTTTGGGCGGATGCGCTTTCTACGGCATGTTTTGATCAATCGTATGCCGTCTTACATCCTTAATGGGGATATTCCTTATCGCTTTGTTCCCTACAAAATATTTGTTTCTTGTTGAACCCGTATTTTTGTTGTACTTGTTTTGTACGTGATGTTCGTCATGAGTTACTAAATTGGATCCAAAGTCTCTCAAATGTGTCTTCCTTGGGTACTCCGATTCAAAAGGGTACATTGTTTCTCTCCTACTCTTAATCGTTATCTTGTTTCTGCAGATGTCACATTTTTGAGTCCACTCCATTTTTTCTCAATCATCCGTGTATGAGAGTCGGGGAGGAGGATGATATCTTAATATATCGTCAACCAATGTCTAGTCCTCTCTCACACTGTTTCTTACGTCTCTAGACCTACTCGGCCTCCGTTGTTCATGTTTATTCCAGGAGATTGAGATTACGACTCAGATCCTCCACCAGCTACTTCGTTGGGAGATCCTATACCTCATACTGATCATGATTCTGATCTAGATTTACCCATTGCTCTTCGTAAAGGTAAACGTTCATGTACTTACCCTATCTCTTCTTTTGTTTCTTATAATCAATTGTCTTCTTGTTCTCGGTATTTTGTTACTTCTTTACACTCTGTTCCTATCCCTATCATTGGTGAGGCCTTTGTCTCATCTGGTGTCTTTGCTATGAAAGAGGAAATGGAGGCTTTAGATGCTAATGGTACATGGGAAGCTGTTGCCTTGCTTCCGGTAAGAAAGCTATTGGTTGCAAATGGGTATTCTGATGAGGTAAATCTGATGGTTACGTGGCTAGGTTAAAAGCACGCCTTGTAGCTAAAGGATATGCTCGGACATATGGGGTTGATTACTCGACACTTTTTCTCCTGTAGCTAAACTTATACATTCGCTTGTTTATCTCTTTAGCAGCTACATATGATTGGCCCCTGCACCAATTGGATATCAAGAATGCTTTCCTTCATGGTGATCTTCAGGAGGAGGTGTATATGGAGCAACCACCTGGGTTTGTTGCTCAGGGGGAGTTGGGTAAAGTTTGTAGGCTTCGGAAGTCTCTTTATGGCTTGAAACAAAGTCCTAGGGCCTGGTTTGGGAGATTCAGTGAAGCAGTACAGGAATTTGGTATGCAAAAGAGCAAGTGTGATCACTCAGTATTTTATAAGCAATCTGAGGTCTAATTCTCACGTAGTCTATGTGGATGACATTATCATCACCGGGAGTGACTCTGCAGTATTTCATCTCTTAAAACCTTTCTCCAAACCCAGTTTGGACCAAAGACTTGGGATTATTAAAGTATTTTTGGGTATTGAAGTTATGAGAAGTAAGAAGGGTATTTTCTTGTCTCAAAGAAAATATGTCATCGATCTATTGACAGAGACAGGAAAATTAGGTGCTAAGCCTTGTAGTGCACCAATGACTCCAAATTTACAAATGTTAGCAGGGGATAGTGAGTTGTTTGAAGATCCAGAGAGATCAGAGATTGGTAGGAAAATTGAACTACCTTCTTGTCACTCGTCTGACATTGCTTATGCCGTTAGTGTGGTAAGTCGGTTTATGTCTTCCCAAGCTGTTGCTCATTGGGAAGCCTTGGGACAAATCTTGTGCTATCCAAGGGAGCTCCAGGAAGAGGTTTGTTATATGTTTATCATGTGCATTTGAATTTTGAATGTTTTTCAGATGCCGTCTTGTATGGATATAATGTTGATAGGAGGTCAACTACTGGATATTACGTTTTTGTTGGAGGAAATTTGGTGTCTTGGAAAAGCAAGAAGCAGAGTGTAGTTTCTCGATCTAGTGCTGAATCCGAATACAGAGCCATGGCACAATCAGTATGTGAGGTAATGTGGATATTTCAATTACTAGATGAGACAGGTTTTAAGACCCTCCAGCCTGCGAAATTGTGGTGTGATAATCAAGCTGCTCTCCATATTGCTTCTAATCCGGTATTTCATGAGCGGACCAAACATATTGAGATTGATTGTCACTTTGTTCGTGAAAAGATTCAACAACAGATCATCTCAACAGGACATATCAAAACTAGAGAGCAGTTAGGAGATATTTTCACAAAAGCTCTAAATGGAGCTAGGATTGACTACATTTGTAACAAGTTGGGCATGATTAACATCTATGCTCCAACTTGAGGGGGAGTGTTATGGAAAGTCAATCATTATATTATTTCTGTGTATATTTTGTATTCTGTATTCCTATTTAGGATTTCTTATTTAGGATTTCTTCCTAATTAGTATAACACAATTATAGGAATCAATTGTATATAAATACCCATGTACAGATTAATTGATATCAATGAGAATCATCTCTTTTTACAGTAATAATATTTAAATTTATTTAGCTTGCATTTCCAGCTAGGCTAGCTTTCACATTTAAACGTAAAGGACAAATCCTTATTAACTAGTTAGCCCCTCAAACACCAACATTTATTTAGTACTCACTTAAATAAAGCTACTTATAAGCTATCACATTAAAAATTGTTTGGTTAGTGTTCAACTCACTATCTTCATGATAACCACTATCATTCATAAGGCACTATCTTAGATTAATCTCTCATTAATTTATAGTTGCCTTTGTTTTGCAAAAAACAATGAACCTCCTTTTGTCCTAAATATCGTTTACTAATAATTACTATCCTTTTATAACTCCAACTAGTATTCCACTCTATATATGAAAGCTCTACCATACAGATATTATAATCTTATACATTTCATTCTACCACTTAACCTTCATCTATATCTTATTATCATTCTAGCATAGAGATACTATCATCTGCCATTTATAGCTAGCAGTCTTAATAACTAATTAAGGAAACCATTTCTAAAACTATTTTTCTTTCTCCAAGTACAACACTCCTCCTAATTCCCATCATTTATTCCCCAACAATTACTATACAATGATGCTAAATCATAGCCTCAATTCCTTTAATAAATCAAATCTCCAAAAATCTCTTTCACAATTTGATTAATTCCCTCCAAAGCATCCTACATGCACATACAAGAATCCAAAAAATCTTATTGGTATTAAAATCCAAATGTGAACCAGAAATTCATGTTAGTGCATACCAATCTTTCTAAAACCCAAAGGCACTTCTTCAAGTGACTATAAAAGGAAAAGAAAGAAAAACAGTATCTTCAGCAAACAAAAAATTATAGTTTTTCAAGATGCAAAAAATGAGCTGATGTTCACCTAGATATAAATTCTATGAAGTCCATGCAAGACCTACTAGAACAGACCAACCATATTAGGAGAAGTTTCCTGAGGCATGTGAGAAGTGGATTAAGAAAAGTTTTTCTAATAAAACACGTCACTACATAGCATCAGCATAACATCCTGTCCATCTCCAAAATAAATTCCACTTGTCAAGAGTCTTCTAAAACCAGAAGCACGGCATTGCCAACATATCTTGTGTTTCATATGCCACCAATGTTGTTTCGCATTATGAATTCAGGCAAGTGGCATTGTTGCAAGTTTCCCTGTATTGTCAAGCAGAGGGCCTTAGGTATTATTATCCTAGATTCACCCCAGTAATGTTCTTGAAAATGGGTCATACATCCAGGGTTTCCCATTGCCCTAGGAAAAGGGTTTTTTGGATACCTCATTACAAAAAAAAATCCATGCTTGCAACTGTTATAAAGGGAAAGAAACATGAATCAAGAAACCTGAAGGCATAAAATAAATTATATTTCATCCTAAAATTTTTAGCCACAGCAATTAAGCAAATTTTATCAGCAGAAACAAAAATTAAAAAAAAAAAAAAGAAAAAAGAAAGCAGCATTCATACTTTATAATAGATCCTCCCCTCCCAATTATGCTACCACAAGAGCTATTTGGAACAATTAGTCTCACTTTTGTTCTTGGATCAACATCAATACCATCTTCAGTGTGAAGCTGACAAATAAAAAAAATGTGATGAATTAACATCAGCAAACAAATATCATTTACGGGAGAAGCCTGCATCAAAATAATTACCTCGCTAAGCAATTTAGCAAGAATGAGTTCCACAGCCTTTATCACATCATCAAAGGTCCCAGATATCATAATTATCCTATCTGATGTTCCTGGGAAAAATTCATAATTGCGTGACAACTGAATTCGTGCTCTAGATTGCAACTGAAAATCGCTGATTGTGGCACCACCCTTTCCAATAACTGAACCAGCTGCAGCATTTGAAACAAGAAATCTAATATATGTTGGCTTCTCAACAGAATCTGACAGCAAAAAACAAACAAGGAAAAAAAGATTAGCAAAGAGAATTAAAACCAGAATAAAATCCATGCTAAAGCATGAATTCATTTCTCACATGCATGTGTTAGTGAGAAAATTGACTTTTAAAGTTAATATGTAAGCTCCAATCAAATAAAGCAATCTCTTATTTGCAAGCGCCAATAGGGCCATTAAAGCAATAAAGAGAGAAAAATGCAAGTTTCAGAAATCCACATGATGCTATGTTGCATAACAAAGAACAAGATAACAGTCATCAAATATCCCACTAAGTCTAATTACAAAACCAAATACACATAAACCAAGAGGTAGACAGAACAATTAAATTTTATTATGTTTTTATGCACTCTTTAAACTGCAAATTATCACTTGGATTTCTGCAGGACAATTCTTGTCTTTGTCCTCTTGAAGCAGCACAAAAGGGGGCATCAGATAATCAACAAAACTAACTTCACATGCTTTAACATATAAATTCAATTAAAGGCACTTAATTAGAGTATAATGATTCCATAGATCGCAAACAAAAGCTTAAATACAAATAAATTTAAGAAAGAATAGGTGCATTCCCTACTTTTAAAAAAAGAAGTACAGTTCAAACAAAACAGCTACTGAATACTGATCTCATGTAATAATTGGATTCAATAAAATTTGGGGTGCAGGCAGCACGGTCAATATATATCTTAAGGATAACATGGTTGAGGCCTCAATTTGAGAGATGAAATAAATTATCAAACACACTACTGTAAAGTCTGAAGACAAATTTACATTAACATAGTGTTTGGTTCAAATCAATAATCAATTACAAAGTTAGAATTCATTCCAAACGAATTCTAATTCATTTGAAAATAAGTTTCACTGGTTGGTATGACACAATTTAAAAAGCAGAATTCAATTGAATCCATGTAATTCATGTTTGGTATAAATGTAATTTCATAATTGAAATTAATTTATCCTCACTTCTAAACTACCCTCAATAATAAAATAAAAAATATAAGTTCATCCTCCATTAAAAAAACAAGAACTTATAGCTAATAAATTTATAACAAATAACAATTAATAAACATATAAATAAATTAATAATATATATGGGAGGTCACTTTAACAACATAAATAGTGTAGGCGAGAGAGAGGGGGGGAAGATAAAGGTAGGGGGGAGGGAGAGAGAGAGAGAGGGGTGCGAGCATTTGTGAGGGATACATGGGCCTTTTAGTCCAAAAAATTTTGTTGTCTTAAATATGTAGAATTCATTTCAAATTTTTTATCAAATTTGATAGTAATTGATTTTAGTTATAACCAATTACATGAAATTCAATTCTAAATTTTTACAAACCAAACACACGATATATGGAATTCAATTGAATTCCACAAAATTTTGTGGAATTTATTTGAAGAAAACAACCCCTAAATTGAAATGCCATACAAGAACATAAAATATAGGATTCTCCTTGCGATTAAAAATTGGAATAGCATAAATAGTAAGCCAGAGAAGCACAAACAGATAACTTATCAAAGCATGCATTATAACTTCAATATGTGGAGATTGTGAAATGAAGTATGTAAGCTAACTAAATTATGTAAGGTGGACTTTGGCTATTTTAATACACTTAAACAGCATAAAATTTAATGATTCATTCGATCGTGGAATTAAAATTAAACACCTCGCGCACGCACACACTACACAGTACCTACGGTAAACAGAAAATTTAGTACATAAGCTGAAATAAACCTTCAATCTATCAATTCTCCTCTATGGAGCCAAACTAACCCAGTGAAGCTTCGAAATATATATTTTATCCATTTTTCACATGTTTCTTAGAAACCAAACAGAACCTAGCATTTACATTTCCTCACCCTCCTTACATTTTCTTACCATACAAACAGAAAAATTAAGGTTAGGGTTTAAGTGGATGTCAAAACAACCAAAATTAAAACCAAAAACACAACAAAATTGCAAAATTAGCATATAAATTCATCACACTTCCTTTTCAGTCAAAGTTAGCTTAATAAACAGAGAATGTAACTAAAGCAACTATTGGAATCACTCATTTGCGTAGGGACAGAAATCAGATCAGATCAGATACCAGAAGTAGGCGATTTCGGCGGTGGAGGAGATCTCTTGCGCGGCGCCTCCGGTGACGAAACGTAAGACGACTCCGTCGATTCCATTTGAGGTTTATCTTCTTCACGTCCTTCTACAGAAAGAGAACGAGTGAATAGTAAGAAAATGCGATAGAGATATAAAATTAAGCAAATTGTATACTCACAATGCCAGGGAGAGAGAGAGAGAGAGAGAGGGAGAGAGAGAGACTGACCCTGTGTGCTGGCTCAAGTAAAGGATTTTTTTTTTTTTGGGGGGGAGAGATCTGGTAGGCGTCCAGTGGAGCTTGTGCCTCTGCAATTTGCAAATAGCTAATTAGCTCTCCTACACGTCTAGTTGTTTTGTTTTAGGCACCGCGTCTGCACGTCTACTGTAGACGTTAAAAAACTTCTTTTGACTCAACTAACTCTTTATCCAAAAAATTATTGGATTCACTTTTTCGTCCTCATTTATTTCTTAAATTCTGCTTTCATTCTTTCTGTATAATATAATAGAAATTATATAATATTATTTAATTTAATTATTATTCTTTTATATTTATTAAAAAAAAAATATAATATATATATATAATGATAATTTTTGAATAAAAAATTAATTCGAACCTTCAAATATAAATTAAAATTTTCAATCAATTTAACTCTTAAAATTGGAAAATCAAAAAAAAAAAAATATATATATATATATATATAAGCTATAACATAAAAATAATCTCATAAAATTAAGTCATTTAATTTATTAATACACTTAAAAATAACTTATATGTATTATATTTTATAATTCACATAATATAATGATTTGTTAAATAATATCCACTTAACGTGAATATTGATTATTTAAATTTTAATTTATTTTTTTTAATTTTAAATTATTTTTTTTTCTTTTTATTTATTTTACTTTTTTAAAAATGATAATATTTTTATATTTTTTATTTTTCAATTGGTATACATGAATTAATTTAAAATATAATATAAATTATTTATTAAAAATTAAAATTAAATGATATTTTTATTAGTTATTAATAAATAATCAATAAATAAATAAATAAATAAATAAATATATATATATATATATATATATATATATATATATTAAAACTAAAGCAAATAAGTTTACAAAATCATATCATGCGTTTAAAAAAATAATTTAAAATTTTATTATTTATCATTTTCTTAGCACAGTTGACAAAAAAAATCACCTATTTAAATTATTTTATTAAATAATATAAAATATTTAAAATTTAAATAATATAAAATATTTAAATTTTCATTTTAACTAAATTTTTATATTTTTTTAATAATTTTATTTTAGTAATTATGGGTATTAGATTAAAAGAATACATTTGTACAAAATATAAGATAATACAAGTTTCCATGGGTATGTTCATTTTTATTATATCCCTTATCATTCAATGACGAAACAAAGATACTAATGTTTAAAATTTTAATAAAATTTAAGTTGTATTTAACATAATTAATTAAAATTTTTAATATTAACAAAATTCTAGCATTATTTGAAAAATATAAAATATAAAAAATAATTTACGCAATGTATAGATAATATAACTAGTTTAACATTAATTTAGAGAGTGAAGAACACATATAAGATACTAAGTGCCTTTTTGGTATTGAAGTTAGAAGGCCAAAACTATTTTTAAGGAAAAAGAATCATTTTAAATATTATTAAAAATAATTATTTTATTATTCTTATAACTAAAATTAATTATATTTAATTTTAAATTATTTTTTAATACTTTTTAACTAGTATATTTAAAAAAAAAATTTCTCAATAGCAACTCCAATAACAATACTAAACGGGCTCTAAAACTTCAAATTTTAAATTATATTTTAATCTTAATATTTTATAAAAATAATGACTTTGTATTTTCTTAATAATTTATAAAAAATAGTTTTATTGAAAAAATTTGAAAAATTAATGTTGAAATTGTTGAATATTTATTGAATTTGTTAATTTTGATTTTTCAAATTTTACGATGAGATTGACAGTATAAAAGATGAATTGATGGTATTCTTTTATTTTTTATTTTTAATTGAATTTTATTTTTCATTTTTGTGGTTTGTTAAAGGAAAGTATAAAAATTTAAAGATGGACCAGGCATTTGAGAAAAAAATTGAGAGATAAAAGAGTTATAAAAGATAATGATAAATTTGTAACTTTCCTAAAGCAAATTGTAAAATGCCAAAATTTCTATTTATTCTCTTTATTTGAATTTGTTGTGCCACCAAACTTTGAGTGCTATGCTTGGCTTCAAAGAAACTGCAGACCTAGGTAAGCATTTGGGTGTTCCTTTGCTTCACACCCATGTTAATAAAACCACATATCAGTATGTGATTGATCGAGTAAAACAAAGGCTATCTTCCTGGAATGCTACATCGATCTCCTTAGCTGATAGGGTCACATTGGCTTAGTCAGTGCTTTCAACAATTCCAATGTACACCATGCAAATCTCTAAGTTGCCAATCTCATTGTGTAAGGAAATTGAGAAAGCTATATTAGATAGTTTATCTAGGGTTTTATAGGTGAAAAGAAAAAGGTGGCTTTAGTGTCATGGGCAAATGTCAAGCTATCTAAAGATTATGGTGGTCTCGGTTAAAAGATTTAACCAGCTTGAATGAGGCGCATTTTATGAACATTGGATGGAATATTTAAATGAATTTTCATCTTTATGGACTGCAGTGCTTCAATCTAAATATAAGCTCTCACCGATTAGCATTCCTGCAGTGTCTGTCCCTCAAGGTTGCTTTTCTTTATGGAGGAATGTTTGTGGAGTGTAGGCGGAGTTGAAGTCTAAACTGTGTGATCTTGTAATGGCTCCTATTCCCCCATCGGATGAGGATTTAGTGGTCTTGCAGTATGTTAATCATCATGGTAAATGGAATTGGGATAGCTTTCAAAATTTGTTAGCATAGAATGTTATTCTTCATATTGCGACAACCTTGCCTCCGAGCGATTCCCAGGAAGATGATACCATGATTTGGATGCCATCCAAATCAAGAATATTTTCGATTAAGTCAGATTATTCATCTCTGGAAAATAATGGTGTTGTGTCATGACCCAACCTATGAGCCGGACCGGTACTAGAATCTGGACCAGCATAAAACCTCCGAGGCCCGTAATAAGCTTTATTATTCCCAAACCCATGACTAAGCCCACAATTTAGGCATAACATGCATATAAAATAATTTAAATTGAACTATTATAATTTTATTTCGGGCCAACTTAACCCAATAATTATCAGAAATTAAAATCAGGGGAGCTCAGCTCAGCTCAATCCCATTACATCATTCACAAACTATTTAAAAATCATAAAAAAATTTTCATTTATTAATACAAAAATTAAATTCATACAGTCCCTGACAAGATTAATGCTACTACTAGTATATGTGGAGTTCTAAATTAAAAATTTAGAAAATAATAATACAATTAAGTAATTATCAATAACCTGCAAGAAAAGAAGCAGATTATTCTGAAAAATGTCTTCTCCTGTAGCCTGAAAAAAATAGGGTGAACAGGAATGAGCATTCGATTCAGAGAGTAAAATATCAATTTTAAGTACAATTTCTGTAGCTATCTAAAACTAATGCGTCCTAACAATGAAATGCAACACCATCATACATATCCATACAAGTCACATCATAATAGCTAAAAGGTAATTTGGAGTACACACACTCAATAATATTCAAATAGTACATATACGGGAGCTAATCCCCTATATAGCTTTCTTAATCTAATCTCCGCCAGCGAGTGTCTCTTAAGCCAAACTTTCGCTTAATGAACCAAATGCGGGAGCCAGCGAGTGTTTCTCGAGCTGTGCCTACCCTGACTTATCAATAAGAGGATCAGGTCACAGCGAGTGTCTCTCAAGCCGCGTCTACCCATCTTATCCATATCCAATACCACACACCATACGTACGCCAACGCATGCACACTACTCCAAATTACTATAAACAACATCCATGGTACTTCATCAATTAAGAATGCAATATAAAACATGCCTAGGGTTTAACTATATAAACACATATTTATAACTGATGCATGGGCATGCTTGAACATATAATAATACTGAAATTATAACTAAAATTAATATTTTGCTCACAGTACATCAGAGACGACTGTAGAGGTTAGGTGAAGGAAGATGGTTGACCCTGATCACCTACATAATTTTATTTTGAATTTATTAGTGCTAATTCAAATAAAAATAAATCTAAAGAGGCAATCCTAATTTTTACCGAAAATTCAGCAGAGTTTCCCTTATACTTAGGACCTACCCAACTTGCAAAAAAATTCAAATAATACTTCTAAATTCTCAATTTCCACAATCACATCTTATCAACATCATATGGCCCCTCCTGAGCCCTCAAAATTAGACAATAGTCATAAACTTGAAAAATTACATTTTAGTCCCTATAATTGACATTTTGTAAAAATCCACTCAAACAAGCTCTAAAAATTTTAAAATTTTGCCCGTGGTCCTTAATAAAATTATAAAGCTATCGCAAAAGGAATTGTAATTTTCCAATCACTTATGAATATTTTATTCAAGAATATTACTCAATTCTATAAGTTTCCAACAGCTAACATATTCTTAATTCAACCCAATTCAATATTCACATATTTAAACCTCCATTCTCAAGCTTCAACCAATCATATAAAATTTACATACCATAAATCCAGATGATCTTATATGCTCAGATGTTAAAAATCTAACTAAAATTCATATATATTTTTCAAAAATATTCTACAATCACTTAAAAATTCAACAAATACCATAAAACATCTCCAAATAATTTTACTTTCACCATATATTTTTCTTAAATTTTTCTCTAATTTTTTCCTGTTTAAGAAACACTGCATTTAAGCACCGCAGACTAGGAAATAATGAAAATAATTTTACCCAAAGCTTATCTATGTCTCAAAAATTTTAAAAATTTATGAGGAAACCTTTGGAAGTTGAATCATCCCCAAAGCTTATCGGAGCCACCGCTGGAACCACCATACACGGTGGCTGGCCACCGACCGTCGATGACATCTGCTGGATCTTATTCATACCAAATTGTTCCTCTGCTCTTCCTCAATCCATAGGTGGTCTCGGATCGTCGATCCAACGGTCGGATCGTCCTAGATCTAACAAAAAAGCTTGAAAAATCAGAAACTTCTCTCCTTCATATCTCACTCATCCTTCCACCAAATGTTGCAAAATAAGTATCAAAAGAAAGTTCTCGAAACAAGCTTTCCAACGCCACCTGAATCACCTCGATCGGATGACGGATGAAGCTGAAATCGCGCTTGGAAGTTTATGCCCACTATGTGTGTTTTTTCTCTCTCCTCCATCACTTGCTGCCGCTTCTGGTGCTTCTCCAGCCAACTGGTGGTGCGCCGGCGACGTTTAGGATGGGGGGACCTCTCAGGCTGGCCATGGTGGCTGAAGGCTCACCGGTCAGAAGAAAAAGGGAGGGGGAGGGAGAGTGACAGAAGAGAGAGTTTTTAAGGGGGGGGGGGGGCTGCTGGGTTTTTTTTTTCCTTTTTTTTTGTTTTGAATTTCTGGGAATGAACCTGGATAGAAATGTTGTCCAAATTCATTCCTGGAAAATTTTAAATTTTAAATTTAATTTTTAATTTTTAATTTATTTATTCTAATTTTAAAAAAATTTGGGTTGTTACATACTTCCCCCCTTAAGAAAAATTCGTCCTCGAATTTTCAAACAAACTGAGGATAAAGAAAAGAATATTATTGGGACAAGTGCAATCATTACTCCTCCAGTCATACAGAGATTGGTAAAATATCTTATTCTTCAAACTCTTCGTATATTATAGATGACATTCTACTGCTCTCTAATTTTTACTGTAGTGTCCTAACTATTATCATCTCTTCCTAGAGGGCTCTTATCTTGTAACTATTCATTGGCCATTTTTCTAACATTTCAAGTATTCACTATACCTCACTACTCTTGACTTGATGTCTCATAACTTCAATCAATTTGGTGGTTAGCTTGGAGCTTTATGGAAGGAAGGAAAAGAAAATGAGAGAGAGAGAGAGAGAAGAAAAAGGATGGGACACACCTGGGATGAAGAGAATGTTTAGTTTTTTTTTTAATTTCTATTTATGCATAATTATCTCTTATTTGACTTAGTCAAAAATCAATTAAACACCCTAACACGTCTCTTAGTGATTTTTGTCCTTATTCTTCCTTTTCAACAATTTATGTTTTCCAATGACATAACTTATGTTCCTTATCCTAAGGCATCCTATGAGTAGCTTTCCTGTAGCACCTAACTTAGGCATTTTGTTCGAGATCTTTACTCCTCTGGTGACCTTAGTGGTTAACACCTGTGCATCCCTTATAATACTCCAAATTCCCAATTTACTTTGAATCATAACTAAGGTACTTAAACCGACCTCTATCCATCTTATATAACTAGTTAGGTAGAGTTCCCTCCAAGGGCCAAGTGTACCATTTATCAACATTAGAAAGTGAACAAAATCTATTCTCTTATATAACAAAAGTGTTTATATTCCCTGACAACTCAATCCATGCGACTTTATCATTTCCCGCTCCTCCTCTGGAATTTAAATTCCATTTTGACCTAATAAAAATTTAAGGGACCAATGGGCTTTTGACAATTAAACTTAATTAATTAATTAAAAGAAATAAAATGGGTATGAAAGAAGACAAACTCCTCCTTTTTATTCCCTATGTGCCGCCACCCCTCTTCACTCTCCCTCTCTCTTCTTTTCTCTTCCACTATTGTTTTCCCTTTTAAGTCTTGATTCACTTGAATTCCCTTCGTAAATCCCATAACCCACTAAAAGAAAAGATTAAAGAGAACTTTGAGTGAGGCATTGGAGCCAGTAGAGCAAGAGAATTTGAAAGAAAAATTGAAATTGGAAAGAAATCACTTGAGGTAAGTTTCTTTTCATGTTAGATTAGTTGTATAAGCTTTGAATGAAGTTAACTTATGATGAAATTTCATGAGAAAATGAAAGGAAACATGCATGGAACCTAAAGTAGGGTTTTGGCCAAATTGGAGAAAAATTAGGGTTTGATGTATTTTAATGAAAATGATAATGAAATCAAGCTTAGTTGAAGTAGTATGCATGATTAGAGTAAAGAAATTGCATGAAATGTGTATAAATTTAATTATGGGAGATTATGGTTCATGGGAAAATTGGAGCTTTGGTGCTAGACAGTGAAATTGGAGTGTGTAGTGTTAAATTATGATCATTTGAGGTTTATTTAGTTTGAATTGATATTGGGTTGATGAATGGAGGTAATGAAATGGTAGGATTAGGGAAAATTACAAACTTTTGTGTTTGAAAATTATGGGGTTTATGCTAGGAAGTGCCATTGATGTGTCAATACTAAATTATAGTCATTTTGGGTGAGTTAAATGTGAATTGAGGTTGGTTAGTGGGAATAATTGAAGAAATAAAAAATTAAACCTAGGGCAAAATTTGCACACTGAGTTCAGTGTGTTTGATAGCCCATAAATTGAGCTACACAACTCCAATTGGTGTGAAACTAATTGGGAATGAAACTTAAGATATAGGGCTAGAATTTTCGTGAAGAGACCTAACCTAGAAACTGCCTAGAAATTGCCTAAAATTTGGCTTCAACTTGGAGACAGAAATCTGGAACCTGCAGAATTTGACCATATGAACAGTAAAATTTGCATGGTCATAACTCTCACTAGAAAACTCCGATTTAGGCGGTTCTTAAACCGATGAAAACCTAAGACATATTAAAACATTTCATATGAAGAATTTGAGGCCAAATTATAGACTTAACCCAATCAAATTGCTAAGCAAAGTTAAATCATTGAATTTACAGAAATCTGAAAATTTTCAGATTTACCATATGAATAGTAAAATTTGCATGGCCATAACTCTCTCTAGAAAACTCTGATTTAGGCAATTCTTGAACCAATGGAAACTTAAGACATAGTAGAACATTTTGTATGGAGAACATTAGACCAAATTATGGACTTAACTTGATCATATTGCTAAATGAAGTTGGGTCGATAAATCTGCCAGAACTGAAACTGCAGGGTGAACAGTGATGTAAACATTAATCGTGTTTTGGTCATAACTTGAGCTACACAGCTCCAAATTAGGCGATTCAAAAAGGAAAATAAAGTTAAGACCTAGATGAACAATTTTCATGAAGAACACCTCACCAAATTATGATCGAAACTAGGTAAAATTGGGTTCAAAGATTGGGGCACCAAGCTATCCAAAGTCAAAATTTTCTAAAATTTACAAAGCTAACTTGGATGCATTAGACATGCATGTAATGAGTTCTTGGCAGCAATTGAGATTGGTATTGAGGTATTTTATTTGTGTATTTTCAGTAGCAAAAGAAGTTGAAACGGACAAGGAGAAGTAGGTAACAAGGAAGGAGAATTATTGAAGGTTTGTGCACAACTAACCTTTTCTTCGTTTTTAAACTTGTAAATTGTTTGGAATGTGTTTATTTGAATGCGTTTGCTTTGAACAAGTTTACTTTGACTGAAATATAGTTTTTCTCTTGCATTTAAGAAATTTGGGTATTGCCACTTTTATATGGATATTATGATGAATTTAAATGTATTTATTGGTTTATAAATGTGATTGTTGAGTGGGAAATATTTGGAAACTGTTTTGAAACCACAGTTAGCATGACAGTCCCTTTTAGAACTCTCCAGTAGTAACGGCTACTTGGGGTTGATAATTGATATTGATTATGTCTCCCACTAATAACGGTTAGTGGGGTAAGACTACATGAGTGCTCATTAGCTAGCTTGCTCTTCCCTCATTAATAACGGTTAGTGAGGTTGAGATTGCTTTATCGTGGTGTACAACACGACACTGATCGTGAAATTTTGTATCATGGCCTGAATTGTGTGTTGATGTTGGCAATACTAATACTTTGTGAATAGTGATTTATGAAGTGTGATTTCTCATTTGAAATATTATTCCAATAAATGGCTCTTATGAACTTAGAACTATTGTGATGTTTTCATGCTTAAGAAGGATGTGATTTATTACGCTTTAACAAATTGTGTTTTCCCTTAAGTTTTGAAAATTTAGTTGTACACCACTAAGTGATATACTGAGCGATAGCTTCTTTATGCTGTCGCAGGTAAGAGAAAGGAGCAAGCTGCCGAGTAAGAGACTTGAAAGCAGCATTTTGGTATTGATTGTGGGTATTTATATTGTGATTCTTTTGGATGTATTTTGTACCTATATGTATAGATGTACGGGTATTGAGCAGTTTATATTTAAAAGCATTGCATTGCTATCACATTTTGAGCTTGTAACTATTTTGTATTTTACTTTGAGACTTATGAAAATGTAACTTTTGCAATATTTAGTCTATCATTATTTCCAATGAATGTTACATGGAATTTTAATTATTCTCATGCAGTTTTCCACAAAAGAATTGATAAGATAAAAAGTTATGGTTTGTTTTAAAATCCTTAGTAGCATAACTAATGGGTTATCAGTAAGTGAAGTTCGATAATTCATTAGGTATGCTACGGGAACATGTCATGCCTTACAAGAGATAAGGTGTGACACTTAGGTTTCTTTTATAAATACAAATGAAAATACTGGAATCTAGGTACATATAAATGAAAATGCTTAAATCTAGGAACCTGTAAATTAGTGTAATAAATTAGCTAAATGATAAATAAATAGTGTAATGAATAAATGAATTATGTTAATGTATGAATGAGACATTCATGGATTACTTGATAATTTATATATAATAGTGTTATGAATAAATGAATTATGTTAATGTATGAATGAGACATTAGTTCTCATTATTGTAGAAAGGAAAAGTATTTTGAGTACAATAGTATATGAGAACCATTGTTGTGAAATGCGATCAACACAAATGATATAATGAATAAATATATGAAATATGATGAAGGTAAAATTTATGTAAAAATGTATTTTAAAAATTTATACTTCTGTTAGGAATAGAATTGAAATGTTATAAATTATAATTGGAATTTGTCATGAAATAATGAAGTTATAAAAAAAACAATATATTAACATTTAATGGTACTATGTGCCCATGTATTGCCTAGACATGTGTGTCAGATTGGATAGATTGGCATGCCAATAGGGTATTGTTTTAGCAGTACTACGAAAGGCTTTATGCCCGCACTCATGGCTTTTATGCCCAATTATGTGTTATCATGGCTTTTTAGCCATACTGACTGCATACGTGGTTGACGTTCTGCGTCCCATGGTATGATAGCCCGAGGCACCGCGATGTCCAGTGCCAACGACCCTTTATCCAGTTTAGTCAGCCTGTCATAGTTTACTTGGGCAGTGAAATTTATTGAAATGAGTTAAGAATAATAGCAACTGAAAATATTAGTAATTAAATAAAAGAGTAAGAATATTTAAATTAAATTAGATTAGTTATTTAGTAGAAAGAATTGAAATGAATTGGAATAATATTAAAATTTAATTAGTATGAAATAATCTGCGATAACCGAGAAAGAATTGATTGAAATAATAAAAAGATTTACAAAAGATATATAAGTATATTATTGCTGTGAATTTATAAATAAATTGCTTCTTAAGAGGAATAAATTAGAACGAAAGATAGTTGATACTAGAAGTATTATATTAAATTAGATTAGATTTCAGAGTATCCAAAGTATAATCTATTTCTTTCTTTATTGTATATTATTTTCTTTGTTATATTATCGCACCACTAAGCAGCAATGCTTAGCGCGATGGATTTGTTTCCTCGCATAAGTACTGAAGATAAAGCCTAGTGGATATTAAACTAGGATTTTAGAGTTCTGATCTGCAGAGTGCTCAAGGTTGTCACCTCCTCAGCAATGCATGTAGATAGGGCCCATATAGGTCATATTATGTATTTTATACATTATAATTAGTTATTATTTGTCATGTAAACTATGAATTGTATGTTGAAATATAGATTATGGAATTGTAATTAATTTGTAGATCATGTAAATTATGAATTTATGTAATCAGTCTGTAAATCATGTAAATTAATGAAACTTGAAAATTTCTATATATAAATTGTGCATGAATGGAAATGAATATGAAATTGAGATATATGGATGAGATTTGAAATATGAGATGGTTATGAGAATAACTGATGAGATTTTTATTGTAAAATATTATTGAAAATTTCAAGCAGGTGAATAGTAAAATACGCCAACTGGAAATAAAATAGGGGAAATTTCGCTGGTTTCTCCTTAGAAAAATAATTGATATTAAAATATAATGAGAACAAATTATTAAAGGAATAAAGTACGATAAGATAGGGTGCTCCGACACCAAGTGTGACATGCCTTGCTCAACTACACTATAGATGGGTGAGGGGTGTCACATACATGCACTACTTATACATGCCCACACAAAGACATAAGACATGTGACCATTAGGCTACTATATACTTTAACATTACATAACCATATATCATAATCTAATTACATACTTGAACTAAAACTTACACATAAGACATTACATAACCATATATCATAATCTAATTACATACTTGAACTAAAACTTACACATAAGATATTACATAATATACAACTTAGATAAATCTATACTATTACACAATTATTCTTTCATAGTCCGAGCCTTCCTAGGTTCTTGTGCATCTGCTACCTGTAAAAAACTGTTTTGGTTAGGGGGAGGGGGTGAACTAGGAAGTTTAGTAAGCATAAACTACTTAAAACAGTCACATAAATTCTTTTTATTACATACATATGATTGTCAAACACATGAATGCATCACTTCATCAAACATATGTAAACATGGTAGTCATGTCACTAATGATTCCCATACAATCCAATGTTGTAACACCCACCATTTCCCAACATTGGAATTTCTATTATAGATGGAATATTTTGGTGAATTTGAAGATTCCATAGCCAAAATATTTAAAATATATTTAAATGAAAAGGTTGTAATTCATAAAAGTTTTTAAGTGTTTCTTTTGGCAGAATGAACTTAGCAGCCAAAGTATGAACTTTCTGCAGCTAAAATCCCTTTTTACTATTTAAATACTTTTTGGTTAGAAAAACTTTGATAGCTAAAAGGCCCTCGATAGCAAGGGTATAGAAAGGGGCAAATATTCCTTTTTCTGCCCAAAAAAAGACTTGAACTCTTCCTTTTTTCCTTTGAACTACTATAGTAAGCAAGAGGTTATTGGAGAAGAAATCCTTGGCTTTTTCGCATTTTGAAGGTTGATTCTTCTTTTGGGAGGCTTAGGAAAGTGGATTCAAGCTTGGATCATTAAATCTTTCACCTTTAAGTTCAAGGGAAAAAAGAGGTAGTCCTTTTTTTCTTTTAATTCTTTAGAAGAATCCAATTATGTTTATGTATGATTAGGTTGTTTAGGTTTAGATTTAGTTGGGAGTTCCTTTAAATTGTTAAGGTTAAGGGAAACTCTTGCATGTTAGGGTTTTGAAGAAGCCTTATTGCAAATACATGTTTTGTTTGATTTTGTCAAGTTTAGATGTTATAAGCCTTAAATGGCTAGTTTCCCTTTGATGAATTTGAGGAATTCTTGTTAATGTATGTTTAGGGTCGAGAGAAACCTTAAATTCATGTTCCTAAGTGATGCATGTTGGTTTTAATTTTAATTTCAAGTTGTTTTAGGCTTTAATTATGTGTTGAGATGTGTGGATCATGTTTTGGGAGCTTGGTCTGAGTTATAGTGTTGTGCGAAGTGAGATTCTGTAAGTTTTTTACTTAGAAATTCCTAAGTTTGGTTGTCAAAAACTATTAGTTTAGCAACCGAATTATTTAGTTTCTTGCAAGAATCTAGAAAAGTAGCCACAGTAGCTACTGGACTAAAAAGCCAATCGAACTCTGAGACTTCGACAGCTAAAATGGGTTTTGCTAGCCCTATTCCTCCTTCCCTCATAAGGTTTTGAAACATGATTTTATGGTTCCTAAGGGTCTAAAATAAGATGTTTAATATGTGTATAGAGATTTAGAGCCTTGTATAACTCTTTAGGGTCCTATGTTATAGGATCGAGCTTAAGAGACTCGGAAAGTTAAGGATCCTAGGATAGCTTACGTTTGTGTTAGGTGGTTGACAGGCTACAAGAGATGAGTAACTCTAACCCTAATAAATGGAAATTCTTTAAATGTAATTCATGATCATCCGCATACATCATTTCATTATTTACTAGGGTGTGTGTATTTAGAGCATGAATATGTTGCATTTTTTGCATAATTGTTATTGATGCATAATGGAATTTGGATGACCCACTGATTTCCCCTATTTTATGTATATGTTATGTTTATGATGTGATCATGCATGATCTATAGTGGTAAGTCTAGGCGAAGCCTAATAAGCCCCTGGGGCACTGCTTTTAAGTGAAAGTTCTGAGGAGTCTCTATATGAGTCAGGCACATTGGATATATTAATAGAAAGTCATGAGGGGCCTTTGTATGAGCCGGGCATATTGGATCTGGGAAATCACTGGTGATAAGTCCATCTTATGTGGAATATTTGTTATGTGAAAACTCATTTGGATGATGCATTACATATGCATGAAATGAATGGTATAATTAATTTATGTTGATTAGTTTACTCACTGAACTTATGCAAGCTTATCCCTTTCCCCTCACCCCACATGCAGGAGTGCATAAATAGAAGAGTTCTTTAGCAAATGAGCAGTAGGAGTATTTGTAGAATTTCTATGTATGATGTGTGTTTAATTAGATGTGTAAACTGTAAAAGGATGGTTACTGTGTTAGTCTACAGGATTTTTGATAAATGTTTTATGTTAAGTATGAGTGATTTAATTATGTATGTCGAAATCTAAGCTAACTCCTCATTTGAGTACGTATGTATGAACTAATTATGCTTTAGTGATTTTATGTATGTAAAGGTTCAAATTCTAAACTTTAATTATGTTAAAAGTAATTAAGTATGAATGAAAAGACTAAAGTATAATGGTTTAGAGTATGCTTGGATTGTGAGATATAGATATATGTCTATGTTTAATAGGTTTTTAGGCTTGCTATGGGTTCTGATAGCCTTAAGCTGACTTGATCCCTAGCGCTGATAATGGCCCCCAATTTGGGTTGTTACAAATGTGCCCAGTTTGTAGAAGCTCCTCAGAACTTTTACTTAATATATCTAATGTACCCGACTCACACATAGGCTCCTCAAGACTTTCGCTTAAAACATAACATGTGCCATATACCAGGGGCCTTGTAGGGACCTCACCTGGATTGTTGGATCCATAATAGACATAACATAATACCATACACCATTTGAGAGTCAATGGGTCATCCATAATCCACCTCACATCATAAAAAATTATGCAATTTCATCCAAGCATGGTTCTAATGCATTACACCTTGATATCAATGCATTTCATGATGCATGATTATGCTTAAAGTAGTAATTAAAGTAATTAAAAAGCATTTGAAATTAATTTAAGCAGTTTATACTGACCTCTTGTAGAACTTATTCATTTACTCTTACCCCCCAGATCTGGTAGGTTGACTTGACTTCATGTGTGTTTCTGAGGATGTTCTAACATCAAACTGACTTAGGGCTTGACTTCCTTGAACCTTAATCAGCAACTTTGATCAAGTGATGAAATAACAAATATATCAATTCTATATCCTAGACTCCCTAAAAATGAGTAAAGGACCTTTAATGTATATTATCTAGGTCCTTTTGGATCATAAAAATAGCTTTTGGAGCATTAAAACAAAAGGAAAAACAAGGCTGGCAAAACTAACTTTAGTTATCGAAGTAAGGTACTTCAGCTGTCAAAGTTTTAAACCTTAAATGTCTTTGTAGTCTAGTAGCAACTGTAGTTGCCAAAGTCTTAGACTTTGGCTATTAAACTGGAAATTTCTAGATTTTTTTGAGAAATTGCATCACTTTAGCTGTTGAAATAATAGTTTTTAGCAACTAAACTTAGGAATTTTTCAAGTCAAAAACCGGCAGCAACTCAAATCCAAACTTCATTAAAACTCATATCTTTGCTCCAAAATACAATTCAACTATCCAAGCACATTTCTAAGGCATATATCAATATGAATACAAGCTTGGATACCATATGCATCCATTAAAAACATGAATTCGAGTATCTTTCCAACTTAAACAAAACATTAACATATATCACTTCATTCCATCTAGGAAAACAAGCCAATTTAGGCCTATAAACACCTTAAACTTGATGAATTTTACAATAAGATATGTAATCGCAACCAAAAACATCAAAAACCTAACATGCAAGAATTTCCCCTAACCTTAACAAGTTCAAAAGCTTCTCAAACTACACATGCAATTAAAGCTACCCAACCTAACCTTCATAAGCATGCTTGAACTCTACTAAAAGATCAAAAAGGGAAGAAAAATTACCTCTTTTCCTTTGAACTTGAATTGAGAGAATTGATAATCCATGCTTCAATCTACTCTCACTTGACTTCCCTAAAAGAGTCCAACCTTTAAGATATCCAAAACATGCTATTGCCAAGGAAAATTTCAAGTTTGGTCTCCTTGAATGCAACAAAAATAGGGAAGAGAGAAGAAAACCGACTTTGTTTGAAAGAACGAGATTAAGTGGGCCATTTATACCCTTGTTGTTGAGAGGACTTTTGGCTGCAGGAGTCCATTTTGTCTAAAAGGACATTTGAATAGTAAAAAGAGGCTTGGGTTGTTGAAATTCTAACCTTCTGCTACTGAAGTTCCTTATACCCACAAGAATTTCTTAATTTCTCTTCTTAACAAAACACACACTTAATATCCCCCATATAACTTAGACTTTTAACACATTAGATTCATACATACACATACACATATACATCTTACCACCATTCCCTTATCCATAAAACCTCAAGTTTCACGAGAACTTCCCATCAACGAAAGGAATTCCTACATAAAAAAATAGTGGGTGTTACACACTTTAAGAAACCTTGTTGCTTTTTAGAAATAACCTCTACATATTGGATTTTCGCATACCTCCAACTTTCCAGTAGCTAAAGCACACCTGTAGTTATTCTAGCAAAGCAATTTTCATAGAAAATTATGCTGGAACTTGACTAAACCTTTCAATGCAGCAATTGCCTCTAAAGTTTAGTCCCTTACATCCTAGGAATATCTTAATGCACCTTGAACTTATAGCACATCTCCAACTTGGCACACCCTACTCCTTAGTAAGATGTAATATGATTCCGTAGTACATCTAATGAATTACGGTATTTCGCCTACCGATAACCCATTAAATATACTATAAGAGATTTTAAAACACTTTTCTTACTTTTTGAAAGTAGTGAGCTTTTATAGCAGGTATTAAAAACATTTGATTGAAGTTTAAAAACTAGCTAAGATTTTTGTCCATTTTTATTTTTACGCAAATTTTGAAAAATTTTTGGCAGAGTGCCATCTATATTTGGGAAAAACAATTCTTCAAACACCTGAAAAAAAAACACTTCCAATATTTTCAGAACAACCACAACTCCAATACACTCATTTTCATATCCTCATTCATCACAATCAATTCAATTCACTTATCACGCCAAACTCAACATAAAAGAAACCGTCCATAATTTTTAATTTCCATAAGAACGTAAATAATACATTCCTTAAGGTACTAAAATTATTGTTACAATTAAATTTGCATTTCCATTACACACCCAAAATAATATTTCAAAAGTTTTATACATGTGCTCAAATAATTTACACATATATATTTACATGCATATTCAAAATCTAATATACAAGGGTATACTTATTATATATCCGAGGCTAGTCACAAGCAGTCTTCAAGGTGTAGCTACAGGAATCTCACTAAACTGCTTTATCTCTACTCTCACCTGCGGCAGCATACAAAACTATCGCTGAGTGGTGAACTCAGTGGCGCACAACTATAATTTAAAATGTAATATAATATACATTGACAATAATTATACCAAAATTTTGAAATCTCGAAATTTAACCAACTTCCAAATGTCAAAATATTCATTGCCAATAATAATAATCACTTGTTAAAATAACCTTGATCAAAATTTCAATTTGTCAAATCACAACTCAATAATAAAAATAATTTCTACAATTAAGGAAATAATCAAATTATTTTAACAAAATCATTTGTGCACAATCTCATTTAAAATCACAATTTCTTATCAATCAAAACCCATTCTTTATCTCACTAACTATGCAAGACTAATCCGAAAGGGCCATCTTCGGGGTGATTCTAACTCCCTATGGTCGGGGAGGTCGAATCGGGATTCTAACTCCCTGTGGTCAAGGAGGTCGAATCATCGTGCACAGTACACAACACAATAATGCAACTTCCGACGAGTCCATAACAAATACTTAGATCTAACCACTAATAAGAGGAGGATCTAAGTATGTGCACATACCATGGTATTCGAAACAAAACAAAGCTAACTCCATTGTCTCCTCAACAAATGAAGGAGACGGGTAATAACCTAGTCAAGCATCTATAGTGAGATATAAAACAAAACCATGCATTTCTTTGTCCTTTTTATGAGCATAAATCACAACACAGTATTAATTCAATATCAATTCCAATATTCCATAACTTTTTATGCTCATCACAATCCAAAACAAAATTTTTTATTTTATTCATGCAAATTGTAACATCCCCATTGCACGTGTTCTGTACGTTCTGTTGCTCCAGTAGTTAAATAACAGTCCAGGCAAGTCAGGATGTCTAGAACTACACTTATGTGATAGTGAACAGAAATATAATGATGAAATAAATAAAAAGAAAATACAAGAAAAATCAAACAAAAATGAAAGAGAGAAAATGATGCTAAGTTAAACGAGCTGGCACCGCAGCGATGGGTGACTGCACTGGGAAGGCCATTGCCGACTCCAGGACCACGGGGAACACTCTGAATTTAATTTTGAGACATAAATAAAGGTTTATTGAAATGTAATTGACACTAGAAATATCAAAGAAAAATTAATAGATTAGTACAAAGAAAAATGAAAAATCGAGAAACAGACAAAAATCGGTGTTACTGAAAAATCAGGAATATAACCCGAAGTGGGGTATTTTGGTCATTTGACACATAGTGTTGCCTTTTGACCTCAATCTCCATTAAAAATAAATGATATTACACTTAGAAAATGTCATGAAAAATTAAATTGTGATACATTATAAGAATAGTGAAAGAAATGGGGGATAAAATCCAATTTATGAAACTTTGAATAATTAACATTAAAATCAAAGTTAGTGCTCCACTAACTTGGATATTGGGACCCTTATCACAGCCTTGGGACAGCAGATAGCACTCACCATCATCTTCTTCATCATCCCATTTTACTTTGCCGAAATGAATTCCACCATGGAAATCACCATGGCCACCCCACATGCAACCTTCATGGGTGCATGATCAAGCCATCCTTTCCACTTCTTTCCTTCATTAAAGCTTGTCTACTCACCTTGGGGAAGATATTGGCAACAAGAAAAGCAAGATTTGGTGAAGTTTTGATAAGCTTCAAAAGTGGTAAGTGTCCAAAACCTCTCCCTTGCTTTAGTAAACCTTGTGTTTAGGTTGAGGTGAGTATTTTGGTGAAGAGAAATGAAAGAAATAGTGAGAAATGGACTAGTCCATTTTTAGCAGCCATGTACCTTTGTTGAGCTTGAGTTATTTTTACTTCTAATGAATGGAAATGAAGGTTGATTAATTTAAATGAAAGTTGTAGTAAGTTTGTATCTAAGTATATGCATGTAGTGTTTGAATTAAGGGTGTGAAATGGAACTTTGATGCCTTGAGCAAACTGCCATATTTGACAGCCCCTAATAGCATGAATTTGTGTATGAACATGTAGTTATTAATGAAATATGCTAAGGTTAAATTGTGGGCAGCAAGTGTAAGTGATATTGAAGTATTATTATGTTGAAGTGTATGTATAATATTGACATTGAGATGTGTTAAATTTTGGTAGAAGTGAATGTTGAATTAATGGTGAATTGTGTGCATTGAGCACTTGAATATTTTGCCCAAAATTATTGCTGGAATTTTGTACAATATATATATGGAAGTGTTATTGATTGAATATTGAAGAAATGAGGAGGAGAATGAATATCAAATTGGAAGTGTATGTGCTTTGTGCAGGTTGTGTGTGAAGGCAGTACATAAATTAGGCCATAAGTGCCAAACTATGAACCCAATTAGTATGAGGCCAATAGGGGGTGAAACTAGACACCAAATAGGCCAACTTTCATGTAGAAATATTGCTAAAATTCTGCCTAGAAACTGACCTTAAAAATGACCAAATCCGGATTAGCAACCTTGCAACCCAGATTTTTGACCATATGAACAGTAGTCCTTTGGATGACCATAACTCACTCAAAACAGGTCCAATTGACCTGAAATTTTTACCATAGTTAGTTTAGACATAGATCTACAATTCTTATGAAGACACCAAAGCCCAGAAATGGCCAGAACCAAGTCAAATGGCTTGCACAAGTTCGGGTACAAAAACTACCGAACCAAAACTGACCTAAAATTGACCAAATTTTGCACTGAAGGTGCAATCTGTCCAGCTTTAGTAAATTGACCATATCTTGGTCTATACAACTCAGAATGACCTGAAATTTTGCCCCGTGTGCAATAAGACATAGAGCTACAATTTTGCTTCTTTGCCCAGAAGCTAAAAACCAAGGGAAATAGGACTTTAAGCTAGACCAATCTAGCACACAAAAATTGAGAATTTGACATTTTGCATACAATGATGCTTGAAGCATTTTGGCAATGAATGCCAACTTGTAAAAATGGTAAATTGCACTATATTGGAAACATATTGAGATATAAATTGTGACATATTGATGCTAGAAACAACTTATCCATATTACCTAAAAAGGTCAACATATGCATTGACTTGTGAATTATATAATAATTAGTAAACTCCAAAAATTGAAGAATTAAAAATTAATTAATAATGTGCCCTAGTTTGCCTAGTTGACTAGTATGGATAGGTTGGCATGCCAATAGGATTCTGACAGTTGTTCTGTAAATGGCTTTATGCCATACTGTGTTTTTATGGCTTATTATGCCGCACTGTGACTTTAATAGCCTACGGCTATATATATTGTATATTTATTTTTGGCTTATCGTCAGATTGACTATATGGCTTTTTAACCACGCTATTTGTACACCGGGAGACACTTTGTGACCGATGGTGTGACGGCCCGAGGTACTAGGTACCCAGTGCCAGTATATCCATTTATCCAGTCTGGTCAGTATATAAGCTACACAGGCAGTAATTCAAGTACTATTAAATTCAAATACCTACATCCAGTTTACTGACATACAGCACCACCAAAAATTTGTAAACACTTTATTTACTTTATTTTAGTGTATATTTCTTTATATTTGGCACCACTAAGCAAAATTGCTTAGCGCGTTGCTTTTGTAACGCGTAGGTATTGGAGATACAGCTGGGGAGCCCAGCAGACCTATGACCAGGTGAGACATCAGATCTGCATAGGAGTCCAGAGTCATCTGCACTGCATTGCATACATGGTAGGACTTAGGATATCTTGTATTTTGTACTTTTGTTGTATATTTAAAATTCAGCCCTGTATTTTGTAATGTTATGAAAGCTCTAAAGTTTGTAATATTTTGTACATATTAAATGACATGGAGATTTTCTATATATATTTAAATTATTATAGACTGTATTATGGAACTGTTTAATTACTGTAAAAGTCTATTGACTTTACTGAGAAATAGAGACTGTGAAATATTTAAGATTTTGATATCATCATATTAAACTGTTTTCAACAGGTTTGAAAGGATAGTTTGTCCTAAATATAAATGGCACCTTGCCAAATTTTTATTACCAATCTTGAAACACTGATTTTATCAAAGTATGACAATAGTATCAGCATGATATGAATATTACATAAAAGACTTCTTAAAATCAAATTGAGTTTATTTAAATAAAATAATCACAAATTAGGTGTTCCGGCACGCCATGTAGCACGCCTTGCTCGTCTATACTGTAGACAGGTGAGGGGTGTTACACAAATTACCTGTTACAATTCAAAACATAATTTATCCAGTCCAAAATAATATTCAATAATTGTTGAAATAATATTTCACAAAACTAAACCCATGCTTGCTATACCAATTTCAATAATCATTGAAATAAATCCCATAATTGATAAACATAGTGCATAAGGAAGAATAAAATCATTTTTAATTACATAAAATATTTAAAAAAAATTCAATCAAAAACTAGTTGTGCACAAACCTCTTTTGTGGACTCAATTTACTCAAACCTTCGTTTCTTTTTCAAAA
Source organism: Hevea brasiliensis (assembly GCF_030052815.1). NCBI lineage: Eukaryota > Viridiplantae > Streptophyta > Magnoliopsida > Malpighiales > Euphorbiaceae > Hevea > Hevea brasiliensis. The sequence goes on along the minus strand of NC_079500.1, from coordinate 101,655,842 downwards.
ATCCCTTTCCAACTGAAAAATATAAATTTAAAGTGCTTCAGTATCCATTTCTAATACTTAAATTCCAATAATTAATTCATATATACTTAATTCCAGCCTGAATATGCTTAAATTAACGTTCTTGAAAATTTTCATTTCGAAGTTACTATTCACGACACCATTCAAGTCAATTTGTTGACTTTCTTATGCTTAATAAGTTTATTAGTTCTAATTGCATCCATATACTACATTTTGGGTGTCAATTTTGTTGGCATTGATTACCAATTCAATTTCTAAGTCTCCTAAGAGAAATTACAAATTTTCAATTTTGGTCACCTGTTTTCTACTGTTCCATTGGTCAAGTTTCTATGGTAATTTGGCTAAGTTTTCTTCATAGAAATTGTTTCTTACTGTCTTAACTTTATTTTTCTTTTTGAATCACTCCATTTAGATTTTTGTAGCCCAAGTTATGCCTATTTTTCTAAGGCTGACCGGATTTGGTCTAAACCCAGAATTCTGAGCATTTTCTAGATGTTGGTAATTTTTATACACTGACTACAAGTGACTTTTTGGACAGGTTATAGTCAAAATTTGGGTTTGTTTTCTTCATAAAAGTTGTAGGGCTATGTCTCAGCTTTCTATCGGTATAAAATTCAGGTCATTTAAACTTTCCTAGACCAAGTTATGGTCATTTACGTAACTACTGTTCATTTTGTCATTTTTGTATAGGGTAGTGTGCCATAATCCGGATTTGGCCTAATTGTTCACTAAGTTATGGTCATTTTTTGGGCATAATTCCTAAATGAAAAATGGTCCATTTTGTGTCTAGTTTCATTTTTAATTGACCTCACACCAATTGGGTTGGTAAATTTTTAGTTTTGATCCCTGAAAGGGACCTAGGTCAAGCTATCTGCATATTGGCCTTAACCAATCCGAATTGAAACTTGGTTCTAACAATTCACACACACCACAAATGGTCACAATTGACCATTTCTCAACTCAAGTAAGGTCAACTACATCAATTGACCATTTGCTATAATTTTTCTCCGAAACCCTAAGTGAAGAACCCTAATTTTCTACATTTTTCATAGTTCATACAATTAAAACATACTAATCACAACTACCTAATCTTTTAAGCTTGCACACATCTTTAATTGTCTCAAAACACATCAATTCCTAACCCATCATAGCTAACCGAATTTTATGGCTCCCCAACATACATGATTTTTTTCAAATTCTTCATATAATTTCATTCACTTCAACCTCAAATCACCCAATTATTCAATAAGAAAACTTGGATTTACTTACCTCAAATGAAGCTTTTTCTATCTTCTCAAACTCTCAAATTTTCCTTTCTTTTTCTTGCTCCAATCTCCAAATCAAGACTTAAGGGGAAGTTTTACTTAAGGGAAATATAAAATTAATGGCTAATTTTAAGGCTAAGGAAGCTCTGAAAGTGAGCTTCAATGGTGGAAGAAGAAAAAATGAGAGAGAGATGAGAGAGAGAGTGTGGACGGGTGACTAAGGGAAGAAGACACAAATTTCTCTTCTTTTAAATTTTGTTTTATTTATTATGTGATTATCCTTATAATTAAATATTTAGAAATTAAAATGGTTAATGGTGTCATGCTTACCTAAGCATGATGATGTCATAAAGCTTTTTTTTTTAACTTAATTTTTTTTCTTTTAATTTGTTACTTTTATATATATTTATTTCAACATTGACTTAGTCAATTTAATTAATTAAAGTATAATTAATTGTGACCTCATTTTGGCATCATCATGATGATGTCATTAATCATTTATTCTCTTTTCTTTTGTATTTATTTTTTCATTAGTTCTTTAATTTAATTCTAGATCCCGTAATTTTCTTTTCTCTGATTTTATTGGACAGTTAGGTCAGGAGTCAGCTCTAGGGGTGAATTGACAAAATCGCCCCTCGCCAGTTCAATCCGGTTTGCAAGTTATTCGATATTTCTTTCGGATTCCTGACCTAATTATTTGACCTGCTTAAAAATTCTCTTTCATGATTTTCTCTTTTTCACTATGTTCGCAATAGTCTTTAGGACCGCGACGTCACATTTTTCGGTTCGAAATTTGAGTTAAGATTGACCTTGCAGTCATTTCCCGAGAAAGTCACCCATCGCTGTGACTCCCGGCTCATTTAATTTTTTATGCTTTATTTTTCTTCTTTATACTTAACTATTTGGCAATTACTAATTATTTGCGTTCAAGGCTTATCTAGGTGTCTTAAACGTGGTTCTAATCCCCTTAATTGTCTAGACCGATACCGGTCACCGAAACAGTAAAATATACCAGGCTATGCAAATAGGGGTGTTACAATTCCCCCCCCCCCCCTTAAAATAAATTTTGTCTCGAAATTTTACCTGATATTAGTCTCTGAATAGCTATGGGTGCTATCTCCTCATGTCCTCTTCACGCTCCCAAGTAGCTTCCTGTCCTGAATGATGGTTCCACAGCACTTTAACCAATACTATTTACTCATCGATTACTCACCTCGTGTGCCAAGTTTCTTATGAGCTTCTATCATAAGTTAGATTCAAATGCATTTCAATTTTAGAGATAAGCAAATCTGTGTGCTAGTGGATCCACTTCTTCTAGGACCTCGTATAATCCTATGGGTGAGAACTTGGTTTTACTCTTTTCTTATCAAATCTCTTGATCATTTGATGCAACCTTCAATTTAGTTTGGAATATTTTAGTTTTTTCTTGCTATTGTTTTAGCAATTATTTTCTTTTGTAGTCTTTTTTTTTTTTTAAATGACCTTGTTAGTCATATATGAACTGCTTATCTCTTTATTAGCCATAGGTCCATAACCATTATCTTACCATCTCCATTTATGACTAAGGACTATGTGCCATTTTACACTATCTTGTTTGCTTTTACTTAACTTATTTCTTTCTTGATAAAATAGTTCGGGATATCGTTACGCGTCTTAAATAGGTTGTTTGCCCTAGTGGCAATTCCTCATCTAGTGCTTTTCTCATTTCTTACTGTTCTATTTGTTTCTTTTTTTATTCCACAACTTAACTTTAATTATTTTATTCCTCAATCTTATCTTCTTCCTTAACTTGACTGTCGAGTCATGATTTAGCACCTCTTATCATTCCTAATAAATCTGCTATACTTCAATATTACCTTGATTTGGTCCTCTGACCACTCTAGTCAACACTTTAACTAATATTCATAATGTTTCTTTATTACATTTGCACTAACTATTCTAATTTTTACTTCTATATTTTCTTTTATCTACCGATATACTATAGCTTATTTTCTGTTGGTTTTGCGATCATTACCTTTTTTTTTTATTAAACTATAAACAATTCTTTAACCTTAAGAAGGGAGTCCACCGGACTCTCCTTTTTCCTATGCTATTCAAAAATTTTGCATTAATCCTAATATAATCCTTATGATCCGCACAATAAAATTGTGCTCTTCCTAAAGAATACCTGACCAACTAGTTTCTATCGAATTACTGTTATCAGTAGAACATAATTTCTTAACTGTTTTATAAGTTATAATTATCATCTATAGCATCATGTCTCTTTTAGGGGAATAAAATCATATTTTGTGTCTTACTGCTACACGAATCGAATATTATTCCTTACTAAACTTTGAGCAAAAGATCCATTGCAATATCAGAACAACTATAAACCCCATATAAGAAACTGGATGACCTAGCCCTATAGGTGTTATTTTTAAAATTTGACCATACTAAAATCTCTAGTTCTATAACAATTCCTGATGTACTGTAATTCGTGCTAGGGTAACGGAGTCGTTAACTCTTACTACCTTGCAACCATGATCTTTTAATATTCTAATTATAGAGTTTTAAATCCCGCATTAGGATTTTCAAACTCCTTTCCAATAAGAAAACTTTATCTTATCATAACTATACCAAAACATATGCCATTTGCAACTATTTTTATCCTTGTGTACTATTAGGTAGTACGTAGCTCTACACAATAAATCCTAAGTCAGTACTGTAATCTGTAGCTTACAGCATAAACATCAAGAATATTGCATAGTTGCTATGATACATTCCAATAGATCAAACTTCTCTATATCTTAATTCTTTCAAATCCACTAATATCTTAAACTTATTTTGATTATGGTACCCACTGACATCTATCAGCAGTAATACCCTTACCCACATCTAAGGTAGCTATATTACTATAACTTACTTTTAGGTCCTCTTGCTTTACATTAAATAGGATAACTACTTAGCTTTATAAATTATTATATGCTAGCAAATACTTTCTGCTGACAACTCTTCCAAAACGAATTTTAATCACACTTATTATCGTAGTTTTTATCCTGAAGGACTAGTCACTAATATATCAAAATTTATTCCCACATAAAGGAATAATAGCAAAACATATAATTCTAACACGAACATACAAGTAAGTAGTGCTGAGATCAAATAATAACTAATTATTTCTTCCAAAAATTTTAAAACTCACTAGCAGCTACATCCGAAGTTTCTGCTCTTTCCCCTTGGCACATAATGGACGCTCTAGCTGATGTGTTATTAGGTTCGGGTTGATTTATTGTGCTTGGGTTGCGAGGAGTACCAATTCTATTTCTAGCTTGGCCCTGACCAACTGTCTGTGAACTTCGGAGAGCAGATCGAGATGCTGTAGTATAATCTCTAGCAAAGTGTCTAAGCTTTCCATAATTATAACAGGCTTCAGTGGCTTTACGGTAAATGCCCCCATGCAATTTGCCACAAAAGTTGCAGATGCGAGGAGGATATGAACTTCTAGTTATTCGACAACTGGACCTTGGTGGCCTCTGCTCTGATGATCCACCTCTATCATATCTCTGAGTTTGGGGTTCCTCAAATTTTTTTCTTTTCCCCAATTGACTATTCGAGCTTTGACCACTAGGTTTCTCACTCTTTTCTATTTCATGCTACCCTTGTGGTGTTTGGGTCTGTACTTGGGCTTGAGCTTGAGTTTGAGCTTGGGCTGACAAACTATCAGCCATTTGTTGGAAGAAGGTGGTCATTTGCTGTGCCACTTGTACGGTGATTTGTACTGGTGAAATTAGTACAGTCGAGCCTTCGACACTCTGAGGAGCTGAGACCTCCTCTTGTGCCTCAACCGTATCTGATTGTTCTACTGGTTTATTCCCCTCTTCCATTTCTGTTTAGAAAATTTTCTTTTCTCATGATAACCTACACAAGGAGATTTCTCTCCATTAATTCATATTTATGATGTAATTGTACTATACGTATTAAATATTTGAGTAGTTGTATGTACCAAGAAAATATTTCAAATTCACAGTTCAAAATTTACTTTAAAACCTTTGCTCTGATACCACTAAACATGTCACACCCTACTTCTTAGTAAGATGTAACATGATCCCGTAGTACATTTAATGAATTATGGTACTTTGCCTACCAGTAACCCATTAAATATACTACAAGGGATTTTAAAACACTTTTCTTACTTTTTGAAAGTGGTGAGCTTTTATAGCAGGTATTAAAAACATTTGATTGAAGTTTAAAAACTAATTAAGATTTTTGTCTATTTTTATTTTTACGCAAATTTTGAAAAAATTTCGGCAGAGTGCCATCTATATTTGAGAAAAATAGTTCTTCAAACTGTGACACCCCTTACCCGACTACAGTGTAGCCGAGCAAGTTATGCCACTCAGTGTGCCGGAGCACTCTATTTTATCTTAATTCATTTTTATCGTAGTTTTGAATATAACTTGTGAAATATAATTTATTTATTGAAATTGTAATTTATTTGAGGTTCCGAAAATTTTAAAGAAAATCCGGCGGAGTACCGGCTAAAAATGGAGAAAACAGTTCTTCGGAACCTGTGAAAAACACTTCTAATAATCATATTCATCCATTCACAAACTCCAATATCAAAATCTCAATATTTTTCAACCATTCGTTTCTCAATCATTCATCTCATTTATTAATCATGTACAAGTTATAAATAGACATTCACTCTTCCATTCACAAATACAATTTTCATTATTTACATGAACATCAAAATATGTTACATAAGTTCAATTACATATGAGAAAATAAAAATTAGATACAAAATATCAAAATGAAACCTAATGTCCTACCAATGCACTGTAGCCTGTGAGGTGACACGGACACTATGCAGAACTGTGAACTGCCTTACCGAATCTGTGGTCTACTGGGCCCTCTGTCCAAATCTTCAGTACCTACGCGTTGCAAAAGCGACACGCTAAGCATAAAGCTTAGTGGTGCCAATAATACAAGAAAATATAATATGCAAATAAAAATAATAATTTCCTTGCTATTGTGTTCATGAGAAATGAGTAATTACTAACTTATTGTTTAGTCGAGAGCTGATTATGTTTTATGATATTAACTTCTTCATGCATTTCGTTAATTTTTTTTTTTCATGATCTTGAGCTTCTTTGTATTTTTGTAATCATTCCTGATACTTAATTTTCGTATTTTCTTTAATAATCAGTTCACAGTTATACTTTTCCATGCCCAAGTAACCTATCTTTGGACGATTTGGATAACGGGTCGTTTGCACCGACACCGCGGTGTCTCGGGCGTCATACCATGGGACGCAGAACGCCAACCATGTATGCGATCGATGGCTAAAAAGCCATGATATCACATAATCGGGCATAAAAGCCATGAATACTGGCATAAAAGCCATGAATACGGGCATAAAGCCATGAATACAGGCATAAAGCCTTTCCTTTCGCAGTACTGCTAAAACAATACCCTATTGGCATGCCAAACTATCCAATCCGACACACATGTCTAGGCAATACAAGGGCACATAATATCATTAAATGTTCATAAGTTTTATTATTTCATTTTATGTTCCAATTATCGTTCATAGTATTTTAATTTTATTTATAGTAGAAGCATAAATCTTCAAATCTCATTTTTATATAATTTATGCATTCATCATACCATTCACGTTAATTGCAATTTACATCAATCGATTTTCATGTACCATTTGTACATCGAAATATTTCCATTTCTCTCATGATGAGAGCAATTAACCCATTTACACATCCATGTGATTCATCTAATCGTTACAATATTTATATGAATTAGTATTCACATTATTACCTCTCATGTACCAATTTTTGTACAAGGTATTATAATCCTATTTGAAACAAAGACGTAAATCCTAATGATAACTTTATCTCATTTATACTCTAAACAATCCATTTGTGTTAATTACATTTTATATTTCAAGTTGTATTACTTATGTAATATGTGTCATTTTGTTTACTATTCACCTTACTAGTCAACCAAAATGTTGACTTTTTCATACACAATAAATTTATTGAACTTAAGTTCTCAAAGATACCACATTTTGCATTTAAAACTTGTTGGAATTGAGCACCCATACCATTTCTAAACTTAAAACCAAGAGGGCAGAATTTTCAGTTTTTGAAGCCTAACTTTACTGTTCTATTGGGCACTGTTGTAGTGGGAATTTGAAGAAATGGCAAACATGAAAGTTGTTCCTTATTTTGTCTAGTTGAATTTCCTTTTTTGAATCACTCCATTTGGAGTTTTGTAACTCCAGATATGGTCCAAAAACCACAACTGGCCGGATTTCCATTCTGCAGAAATTACCATACCTACAGTAACATGAATAGTGACTGCCACTGCCATTTGGGTTAGGTTCTGGTCATAATTTGGGGTAGGTTTCTTCATGAAAGTTGTTTTTCTGTCTTAACTTGTTGCTGTAAAAATTTTAGGTCAATTGACCTTATCTACAGTGAGTTATGGCCAAATGAAACTGTTCATTTGGTCATTTCTGCAGGTGCTGTTGCAGGGTATCCGGATTGGGGCCAACTTTTGGTCCACTTGCTTTGGTCTTTTGGGCATGGTTTCTTCAGCAAAAATGTGCCATTATAAGCCTAGTTTCATGTCCAATTGGCCAAACACCAATTGGATCTACACAGCCAAAGTTATGGCTGTCTAAGTGGACTGTAATTTGATCACTCTGCTGCTGTCCTAAGACCTACACATTCACTTTGCCATCCATTAACTCACTTCAAATTATGATTAACTTGCCTTAAATGGTCACTAATTGACCACTAGAATGTCCATTAATCAATTCAAATGCCAAATCCAATTTTCACCCTTAAAACCCTAGTTCCCATTATAGGTTTTCACAACACACCTTAATTACTAACCCATTCACTAACCACATGCATAGATGGTTTAAACATAACCTCTAATCCATCTCAAGTCCATCAGAACACTCCATTTCTATTCCTTCAATAGGGTAGCCGAAATCCATGGCATACATACCCATAAGTTTCATTCATTTAATCCACAATTTCATACTCATTTTTAAGTCCTTAACATGGAACAAGAGATATACATGCATAATTAAGCACTAACCTCTTTGCTCAACTTATTGAGCTTGTGAAAACTCTAGAATTTCTCCTCTTTGTGGCTGCCTAGAGTTGCCTTGTGATGTGGGGACAAGTTTTAGTGAAGGTGACTTAGGGTTTAGTAGTGGAATTTCATGGGAAATGGAAGAAATTAAAGGAAACTTTCATGGAGGGTTATGGAAAAGGGGAGGTCACGTTTTGGCTGAAGAAGAAGAAGAAGATGACCAGAATTTTTGGTCTCCTTTGGTCTCTTTTATTAGTTAATTAAAGGGTTGTTTATTTGTGATTGGAGGAAGCTTTTTAAATGACATCACAATATGTCATATTTGGCATTTTATTGCATTTTCTTTTCTTTTCTTTTCTACTAACTTTCAATTAATTTTTCATCAATATTAATTCATATTTTATGTCATAATAATTATTTACTCAACTGGACAAGTCGGCCAAAAATCATCTCTGAAGGCGAAATAACCAAAATGCCCTCCGTTTGGCTTAACGGGTCAAAATTGTCTGAACCGCAACTTCCCTCCGGTTACCCATTGCTTGGGCACCGGCTCATTTGACTTGGTTTTATTTTATTTCTAAAATTTTTGCTAAATTTTTCTTGTTAATATTTGAGTTAATTATGGTTCCTGACTTTAGTTTAAATATTTTTCCGGACGTTCTAGCTGTCCGGACCGACACCGGTCACCGAAACAGTAGAATGTATGGAGTTGCTACCGGGAGGGTGTTACACAAACACCTGAAAAAAAAAAATACTTCCAATATTTTCAAAACAACCACAACTCCAATACACTCATTTTCATATCCTCATTCATCACAATCAATTCAATTCACTTTTCACGCCAAACTCAACATAAAAGAAACCGTCCATAATTTTCAATTTCCAGAAGAAAGTAAATAATACATTCCTTGAGGTACTAAAATTATTGTTACAATTAAATTTACATTTCCATTACACACCTAAAATAACATTTCAAAAGTTTTATACATCTACTCAAATAATTTACGCACATATATTTACATGCATATTCAAAATCTAATATACAAGGATATACCTATAATATACCCGAGGCTAGTCACAAGCAGTCTTTAAGGTGTAGCTGCAGGAATCTCACTCAATTGCTCTATCTCTACTCTCACCTGCGATAGCATATAAAACTATCTCTGAGTGGTGAACTCAGTGGTGCACAACTATAATTTAAAATGTAATACAATATACATTGACCATAATTATACCAAAATTTTGAAATCTCAAAATTTAACCAACTTCCAAATGTCAAAATTTTCATTGCCAATAATAATAATCACTTGTTAAAATAACCTTGATCAAAATTTTAATTTGTTAAATCACAACTCAACAATAAAAATAATTCATGCAATTAAGGAAATAATCAAATTATTTTAATAAAATCATTTGTGCATAATCTCATTTAAAATCACAATTTCTTATCAATCAAAACCCATTCTTTATCTCACTAACTATGCAAGACTAATCCGAAAGGGCCATCTTCAGGGTGATTCTAACTCCCTATGGTCGGGGAGGTCGAATCGGGATTCTAACTCCCTGTGGTCGAGGAGGTTGAATCATCGTGCACAGTACACAGCACAATAATGCAACTTCCGACGAGTCCATAACAAATACTTAGATCTAACTACTAATAAGAGGAGGATCTAAGTATGTGCACATACCATGGTATTCGAAACAAAACAAAGCTAACTCCATTGTCTCCTCAACAAATGAAGGAGACGGGTAATAACCTAGTCAAGCATCTATAGTGAGATATAAAACAAAATCATGCATTTCTTTGTCCTTTTTGTGAGCATAAATCACAACATAATATTAATTCAAGATCAATTCCAATATTCCATAACTTTTTATGCTCATCACAATCCAAAACAAAATTTTGTATTTTATTCATGCAAATTACCCGTTACAATTCAAAACATAATTTATCCAGTCCAAAATAATATTCAATAATTGTTGAAATAATATTTCACAAAACTAAACCCATGCTTGCTATACCAATTTCAATAATCATTGAAATAAATCCCATAATTGATAAACATAGTGCATAAGGAAGAATAAAATCATTTAATTACGTAAAATATTCAAAACAAATTCAATCAAAAACTAGTTGTGCACAAACCTCTTTTGTCAACTCAATTTACTCAAACCTTCATTTCTCTTTCAAAAATCCCTTTCCAACTGAAACACATAAATTTAAAGTGCTTCAGTATCCATTTCTAATACTTAAATTCCAATAATTAATTCATATATACTTAATTCTAGCCCGAATATGCTTAAACTAACGTTCTTGAAAATTTTCATTTTGGAGTTACTATTCATGACACTATTCAAGTCAATTTGTTGACTTTCTTATGCTTAATAAGTTTATTAGTTCTAATTGCACCCATATACCATATTTTGGGTGTTAATTTTATTGGCATTGATTGCCAATTCAATTTCTAAGTCTCCTAAGAGAAATTACAAATTTTCAATTTTGGTCACCTGTTTTCTACTATTCCATTGGTTAAGTTTCTGTGGTAATTTGGCTAAGTTTTCTTTATAGAAGTTGTTCCTTATTGTCTTAACTTTATTTTTCTTTTTGAATCACTTCATTTGGAGTTTTGTAGCCCAAGTTATGTCTATTTTTCTAAGGCTGGCCGGATTTGGTCCAAACCCAGAATTCTGGACATTTTCTGGATATTGGCAGTTTTTATATACTGACTGCAAGTGACTTTTTGGACAGGTTATAGTCAAAACCTGGGTTTGTTTTCTTCATGAAAGTTGTAGGGCTATGTCTCAGCTTTCTATCGGTATAAAATTCAAGTCATTTGAACCTTTCTAGACCAAGTTATGGTCATTTACGTAACTACTGTTCATTTGGTCATTTTTATACAGGGCAGTGTGCCCTAATCTAGATTTGGCCTAATTGTTCACTAAGTTATGGTCATTTTTTGGGCATGATTCCTAAATGAAAAATGGTCCATTTTGTGTCTAGTTTCATTTCTAATTGACTTCACAATAATTGGGTTGGTAAATTTTCAGTTTTGGTCCCTGAAAGGGACCTAGGTCAAGCTGTCTGCATATTGGCCTTAACCAATCCGAATTGAAACTTGGTTTTAACAATTCACACATACTACAAATGGTCACAATTGATCATTTCTCAACTCAAGTAAGGTCAACTACATCAATTGACCATTTTCTATAATTTTTCTCCCAAACCCTAAGTCAAGAACCCTAATTTTCTACATTCTTCATATTTCATACAATTAAAACATACTAATTACAACTACCTAATCCTTTAAGCTTGCACACATCTTTAATTCTCTCAAAACACATCAATTCCTAACCCATCAAAGCTGATAGAATTTTATGGCTCCCCAACATACATTGTCACGACCCAACCTATGGGCCGGACCGGCACTAGGACCTGGGCCAGCCTAAAGCCCCCGAGGCCCGTAGTAAGCCTAACTGTTCATTTACCCAATGCTAAGGCCCATTTGGCCCAATTTCAAGAAAACAAACGGACAGAGTCCGGCCATAAAATGGACTTACCAACGGGGAGTTTTTGACTCACCCGACCTGTAAACACAATAAACAATCCATTGGGGAGCTCAGCTCACCCTCCACATACTCATCAACATAATAATAAATGGGAGCTCAGCTCCCTCATCCAATCCATCAAACATGCATAGCATATTAAGTTTACAGGTCCCAAAATAATAATTTAGTTTACAGACCCAAATCAAATAACATTTCTAACACATGCGGAAATTCTAAGATTTAACAAGTTTATACAAACAGTAATAATTGACCTGCGAGGGAGAAAAGCAGGTTAACCAAAATAAAATCCTCCTGTAGCCTGAAAAAAATATTGAACAGGAGTGAGCGTTCGACTCAGAGAGTAAAATATCAATTTTAACCATAATCTCTATAACTATCTAGAACTAATGCACCCTGTAGAGTGAAATGCAACATCAACAACATTTTCACATCATAACATCAAAAAGGAAATTTGGGGCACTCACACACCCTGTAGTATCAATCATAACATATGGGGTGATCCCTATCTGACTCTCTTAAATCCAACTCGTGCCGGAATTACTCAAGCTCGGACTTCCACTTAATAACCAAATCGAGGGTCCCAGCGAATTACTCAAGCCGTGACTACCCCTCGAAGGATCGGGTCCCAGCGAATTACTCAAGCCGTGATCGCCTGGCCCTATCCATAGTCCACACCACATCACACGCACGCCAACGCACGCACACTGCTCCAAATTACCACAACAACATTCATGGCACATTAAAAGTTATGAATGCAACATAATTCGTGCCTAGAGTTTAACTACATAAATATATGCATATAAGTGATGCATGGGCATGCTGAACATATAATAATATTGAAATTACAATTAAAATTAATATTTTACTCACAAACTTGACGACAAATTACTGTGGTGGGCGGAGGAAGAAGGTCATCGCTCACGACAATTACATTACATCTATTTAATAAATTTGACTCAATACAAACAAAGAAAAAGATCAAGTACGTCCTAAGTCGTAGAAAATCCGTGAGTCTCCCTATACCTAGGACCTACCCAACCCGCAAAAGGGCTAAAAACGCACTTCTATATTCACAATCCATATATCAACGGTTCAATCATATCACACAGCCCCTCCCGGGCCCATCAAATCAATCATCCATCACAATACGCAAAATTTCAATTTAGTCCTTATTATTGATCATTTTTGCAAAAAGCTCAAACAAGCTCTAAAAATTATAAAACTTTGCCCGCGGTCCTTAGCAATATTACTAAGCTATTGCAAAAAGAATCGTAATTTTCTAAGCTACCACAAATATTTTATGGATTTTTAATCCTATTTAAACACTAGAAAATTACGAAAAAGCAAGGTTCGGGTTTACCTTTGCCGATTCCGACTTCGGGAACGCACTCAGGACGTCTGACAATGGGGGGCTAGCCAAAACCTCGGTCCAATTCGGAGACTTTTCGTAACGGTCCATGTCGGCGAAATTTGCGAACTTGGCCAATCGCCGAATTTCGCGAATCGAGGATATCTACACGAAGCCCATAACACGGGGGTTAGTACATAAATTTTTCAGAATTTTCTAAGCTCATTAAATGCTCGGAAAAACACTGCGAAGTTCCGTGGGACCCACCGAAAAACGGTGTCGAAAAAATTCGAAATTTATGTCGTTGCGAAGCTCTCGACGAATGGAGCATGCTGGTGACCTCGGTTTTCTCGTGGGATTCACGGTTTTCGAGAAATCCAGCCCAAAAGTCGAAATGGGCTAAAATCTTCTCGAGTAAAAATCGGACAATCCGCTCGATGGATTTCGGCGTTCTTGGTGTCTATGGAAAGCTCTCGCCGAGTAGATGATTTTGGACACAAGACCCGGTCCAATTGGTGGCCGGATCGGTATTTGGCGGGAAGCTGAGCGGCGTCTTGTAGGGCGTTCGCGCGTTTTCTGCCGTCGAGCGGCCGGCCATTGTCTTGGCGGCGGCCAGTCTGGTTAGCTAGGGCGGTGGCCGGCGGTTGGGAGTGGAGAGAGAAAGCGAGAGAAAAGGGAGAGGGACGACGCAGCGGGAAGAAAAAGGGAAGAAGGAAAAGGCGGTCCGATTCGACCGGTCACGATCCGGTCGATTCGATTCGGCCGGTTCGATTGAAATACAAAATTTTGAATTTTTATCGCCTCGGGACCAAAACGAGGTCCAAAATTCGAAAAATTCCAAAACTCGAAAAATACGTAGACTCCAAATATATTTTTAGTTTTGCCACGTGGTCTTTAAATTAATTTTTTAAAAATCATCAAAGTTTATATTTTCGGAAAATCGAACCCGATTTTTAAAATCCGAAAAATCTAAAAAAATTCCTAAAATTTAAATAAAATTAAAATACCAAAATACTCATAAAAATTAAAATTTCGGGGTGTTACATTCTTCCCCCCTTACAGAAAATTCGTCCTCTAATTTTTACACAAGGCAGAATAAAGCACATGATTATACATTGAACAGATAAGGGTACTTGCTACGCATGTCCCGTTCTGACTCCCAGGTGCATTCTTCCACTGACTGACTCCTCCACAAAACCTTAACCATAGGGATCTGTTTGGATCTTAGCTGTCTTACTTGGTAGTCCACTATGGCTACAGGTTGCTCCTCAAATGTCAAGTTCTCTTTTATCTCTATCACATCCGGCTGCAGTACATGAGAAGGATCGGGAATGTATTTCCTGAGCATGGAGATGTGAAACACGGGATGAACGTGAGAAAGGTTGGGTGGTAGCTCCAACCGGTAGGCAACTGCCCCAACTCTATCAGTAACCTCAAAAGGTCCAATATACCGAGGTGCCAACTTGCCCTTCTTTCCAAATCTCATGACTCCCTTCATTGGAGAAACCTTCAGAAATACATAGTCGCCCACTGCAAACTCCACATCCCTTCGCCGTGGGGTCTGCATAACTCTTACGCCATCTTGAAATTTGTTTGATCGTTCCCTGATTAAGGGAACCATCTCTGAAGTGTACTGCACCAGGTCTACATCATGCACCTTCGCTTCCCCCATTTCTGTCCAACACAGAGGAGACCTACACTTTCTTCCATATAATGCCTCATAGGGTGCCATCCCTATGCTGGAGTGGTAACTGTTGTTGTAGGCAAACTCCACCAAAGCTAGCTGCTCATCCCATTGACCTCCAAAATCCAAGACACTCATGCGAAGCATGTCTTCCAGTGTTTGGATTGTTCTTTCGGACTATCCGTCTGTCTGAGGGTGGAAAGCCGTACTGAAGTTCAACTGTGTGCCAAGTGCCCCCTGCAACTTTCTCTAAAACCGAGAAGTGAACTGGGGCCCTCTCGATATTATGGGCGGAACTCCATGCAATCGACTATTTCTCGAATGTAGAGCCGGGCATCTTTGTGCCACAGTATGTAGTCTTCTGAGCAAGAAATGAGCTGATTTGGTAAATCGGTCTACAATTAACCATATGGAATCATATCCTATAGTTGTACGATGCAACACAGTCACAAAATCCATAGTGATCATTTCCCACTTCCATTCTGGGATAGGGAGCTCTTGCAGCTTCCCTGACGGTCTCTGGTGTTCAAACTTCACCTTCTGACACGTCAAGCACTTGGACACAAAGTCCGCTATGTCTCTCTTCATGCCATTCCACCAATAGCTATCTTTCACATCATGGTACATCTTGGTGGAACCTGAGTGGACACTGTACAGTGTATAGTGTGCCTCTTGCATGATTTCATTCCTGAGGTTGTCCACATCGGGCACACATATCCTAGAACCTTGCACTAGGGCGCCATCATTGCAAACCCAAACTCACCACCTTCACCTTCTTTGTACTCTTTCTATGATCTTCATCGCTTGTTGGTCTCTTTGGGAAACTCTAACTCTGTCCCTCAAGTCCGGCCTCACCGAAAAGTGAGCCAACAACACCCCTCATCCGATGATCTAGGATTAAACCTTGATCCATCAACTCATGTACTTCTGAATCAACGGTCTCTTCTCTGCTGAAATGTGCGCCAAATCGCGGAAGATTTTACGCTCGAGCATCCGCCACAACATTGGCCTTCCTGGGTGGTACTGGATGGTGCAATCATAGTCTTTGAAGCTCCATCCATCTCCTCTGTCTCAAGTTCAAGTCCTCTGTTGGAAGATGTACTTCAAACTCTTATGGTCGGTGTATATCTACACTTCACCATACAGTAGTGTCTCCAGTTTTTAGTGCAAAGATTACATGCCATTTCCAAATCATGGGTGGGGTAGTTGCTCATGCCTCTTGGTGCCTTGAAGCATAAGCCACTACCTTTCCACTGCATCAAGACACACCCTAGGCCAACTCGAGGCGTCACAATACACGGTGTATCCTTCACCACTCACAGTAGTGTCAACACGAGGCGGTGGTTAGACACTCCTTAAGCTCGGAAACTCACCTCACGGTCATCTGTCCAAATGAATGGAACATTCTTCCGGTCAACTTAGTTAGGGAGCCGCTATCTGGAGAAATCTTGTACAAACGCCTATAGTAGCTAGCTAAACCCGGAAAACTTCGCACCTCGGTGGTTGTTGTAGGCCTAAGCCAATCGATTCTGACTTCAATTTTCTTGGGATCCACTTGAATGCCGTCACTAGAAACCACGTGTCCCAAGAATGAGATGCTTTCTAGCCAAAATTCACATTTTAAAAATTTGGCATATAGCTGGTGCTCCCTCAACGTCTGCAACACCATCCTCAAGTGCCACACGTGTTCTTCCTCGGTCCGAGAGTATACCAGAATGTCATCTATGAATACGATGACAAAACGGTCCAAAAATGGCTTGAACACCCTGTTCATCAAGTCCATGAAGGCTGCTGGTGCATTAGTGAGTCCAAAAGACATCACCAAGAACTCATAATGACCATATCTTGTCCTGAAAGCCGTTTTGGACACGTCCTCATTCCTGATTCTCAACTGATGGTAGCCTGATCGCAGGTCTATCTTGGAAAAGAATCTAGCTCCTTGGAGCTGATCAAACAGATCATCGATCCGAGGAAGTGGATACTTGTTCTTCACTGTCACCTTGTTCAGCTGTCTGTAGTCGATACACAACCTCAATGACCCATCCTTCTTTCTCACAAATAAAACAGGAGCGCCCCAAGGTGAAGTGCTCGGACGTATAAAACCCTTGTCCAAAAGCTCCTGTAGTTGTTCCTTCAGCTCTTTCAATTCTGCTGGTGCCATCCTGTAAGGTGGTATGGGGTTTGTACCCGGCACAACATCAATGCAAAACTCTATTTCCCTTCCTGGTGGCAACCCTGGAAGCTCCTCAGGGAAGACATCCATGAATTCTCTGACAACAGGAACGTTTTCCATGCTGACACCTTCTACAGATGTATCTCTCACCAATGCCAAATACCCTTGGCATCCACGCCTCAACATTTTTCTAGCACTAATTGCTGACACCAAATTATATGGAGCCACGCTCCTGTCACCATCAAAGCTAAACTCTTCCACACCAGGTATGTGGAAATACACCTTTTTGTTCCTGCAGTCTAAAGTGGCATAGTGAGTTGACAGCCAATCCATCCCGTGATTACATCAAAATCCATTCTTGGTAAAGGAACCAAGTCTGTGGGAGGATCTTTCCATCCACTACCACCGGCTACCGGAAAAACCATATCTACATCTATGTTGTCACTAAGTGGGGTAGCTACTGACAAAGGGCACTCTAAAGTTGTGGGGTTTCTACCCAACCTCATGGCAAACACAGGGGAGACAAATGAGTGCGTAGCACCCGGATCTATCAAAACACGAGCCTCATAAGAACAGACCAGAAGAATACCTGCCACAACTGCATTGGAAGCCTGAGCATCCTGGTGGGTCAGGGTGAAAACCCGAGCTTGACCCCTACCCTGAGTGGCATAACCACGATCGACTTCTACCTCTGACCGCCTCCAAATCCACGTCCCCCTTGTCCTCGGCCTCATGGCCATCGAATCGATCGCCGCCATGTTGGAAGTACCCGGATACAACTGGCGAGGAACATTAGCAACAGAACCCTGTGACCCCATCTGTGGCTCACTGAAAACGGGGTATTCTCTAGCAAAGTGACCAGTTGGCCACACTGGCATACTCTTGAACCCATCAAACAAGGTCTGAATGTCCTCTTCCACACTGCACAAGGTGCCAAAGAGGATCTGAACGAGCGAATCGCTGTACTGACTGTTACCGCTTTGGATCCGTACCTTGGTGCGAACCCTCGGATTTGTGTCTAAAACCACTCCTCTTATTCTCGCTTCTTCCTCTGTAAGTAGTTTGGCCACCACTATCCGTAGTACCCATGTGGGGAACACCTGAAGAACCCTCCGCTCTGTTTTTTTTTTTGCTCTACCGCTGTCATCCACAGCATAGCTAATCTCAATCTGTCTGGCTCGATCAACCACCACATCAAAAGACTGATCAGACATCATGGCCAGGTTCGCATACATCCTGTCAAGCACCTTTATTAATCTTTTCACATTCATAGTCTCGTGAGATCTGCGAGGGGCATATCTGCTCAATTCGAAATTCGTAGCATATTCATCTGCTGCACTGCCATTCGTCTTAAGGCCTCAAAGGCCCACCGCTTCGATCTCTCAAGCTTTCGCACAAAACGATTAATAAAAAGTTCCACAACCGAGCCCATGTCAATCCCTCCATCCGGTAACACGTAGTCATTCATCCATTGTCTAGGCATAGGCCCCATGACATCTCGCACACACTCTATCAGTCTTCTATCACCAATCAGACATTTCTGCCTGTCTGCAGGAATCTAAAAACCGGTATGCATCGTCTGACACATCATAAGTTCCAGGCACCAACTTCTTGAAATTTATGATCTGTTTGTAAGATTCCTCTCTTGGTGCGGTGGACTGCTGCTGCTGTGGAGGGTGGACCATATACTGCGCCATCATGTCGATGGTTCTCTGCGAACCCGGCTAGAGTAGCGCCATGGGGTCCATGGGACCCTGTGCCATAAAGGATCGATCTCAGACTAGGGGTGGCTGCTCCTCTACTTGAGCGGCTCTAGGCCTCCTACCGCTTCCTCGGGGCGGTGCCTCATCTGTCGACACCTCGTCGGGCACATCCGTTACAGTGCGATGGCGGCTCTCACGCTTCTACGCATTTTCACGAAATTCAGCGCATTAGCCCACAAAAATTCAAAGCGCTCATTACATGACTCTATAGACTCATATTTATACATAACATATGGAGCAGAAACTAGAAGCAAAGATGACAATGCAAGACGAATGTGGACCCTATATTTCCGCATGTGACTCCTAGTAGACTCTTCCCAACACTTTAGACAACATTCCCTAAGAATCTGGAGCCTAAGCTCTGATACCACATTTGTCACGACCCAACCTATGGGCCGGACCAAGACTAGGACACAGGCCACCTAAAGCCCCGAGGACCGTAGTTATCCTAACTGTTCATTTACCTAATGCTGAGGCCCATTTGGCCCAATTTCAAGAAAACAAACGGACAGAGTCCGGCCATAAAATGGACTTACCAACGGGGAGTTTTTGACTCACCCGACCTGTAAACACAATAAACAATCCATTGGGGAGCTCAGCTCACCCTCCACATACTCATCAACATAATAATAAATGGGAGCTCAGCTCCCTCATCCAATCCATCAAACATGCATAGCATATTAAGTTTACAGGTCCCAAAATAATAATTTAGTTTATAGACCCAAATCAAATAACATTTCTAACACATGCGGAAATTCTAAGATTTAACAAGTTTATACAAACGGTAATAATTGACCTGCGAGGGAGAAAAGCAGGTTAACCAAAATATAATCCTCCTGGAGACTGAAAAATTATTGAACTGGAGTGAGCGTTCGACTCAGAGAGTAAAATATCAATTTTAACCATAATCTCTATAACTATCTAGAACTAATGCACCCTGTAGAGTGAAATGCAACATCAATAACATTTTCACATCATAACATCAAAAAGGAAATTTGGAGCACTCACACACCCTGTAGTATCAATCATAACATATGGGGTGATCCCTATACTGACTCTCTTAAATCCAACGGTGCCGGTGAATTACTCAAGCTCGGACTTCCACTTAATAACCAAATCGAGGGTCCCAAATGAATTACTCAAGCCGTGACTACCCCTCGAAGGATCGGGTCCCAATTACTCAAGCCGTGGATCGCCTGGTCCTATCCATAGTCCACACCATATCACACGCACGCCAACGCACGCTGCTTGCTCCAAATTACCACAACAACATTCATGGCACATTATGATTATGAATGCAACATAATTCGTGCCTAGAGTTTAACTACATAAATATATGCATATAAGTGATGCATGGGCATGCTGAACATATAATAATATCGAAATTACAATTAAAATTAATATTTTACTCACAAACTTGACGACAAATTATCGTGGCCGGGCGGAGGAAGAAGGTCATCGCTCACCGACAATTACATTACATCTATTTAATAAATTTGACTCAATACAAACAAAGAAAAAGATCAAGTACGTCATAAGTCGTGCCGAAAATCCGGCAGAGTCTCCCCTATACCTAGGACCTACCCAACCTGCAAAAGGGCTAAAAACGCACTTCTATATTCACAATCCATATATCAACAGTTCAATCATATCACACAGCCCCTCCTGGGCCCATCAAATCAATCATCCATCACAATACGCAAAATTTCAATTTAGTCCTTATTATTGATCATTTTTGCAAAAACTGCTCAAACAAGCTCTAAAAATTATAAAACTTTGCCCCGCGGTCCTTAGCAATATTACTAAGCTATTGCAAAAAGAATCGTAATTTTCTAAGCTACCACGAATATTTTATGGATTTTTAATCCTATTTAAACACTAGAAAATTACGAAAAAGCAAGGTTCGGGTTTACCTTTGCCGATTCCGACTTCGGGAACGCACTCGGGACGTCTGACAATGGGGGGCTAGCCAAAACCTCGGTCCAATTCGGAGACTTTTCCGGTAACGTCCGTTCATGCCCGAAATTTGCATCTTGGCCAATCGCCGAATTTCCGCGAATCGAGGATATCTACACGAAGCCCATAACACGGGGGTTAGTACATAAATTTTTCAGAATTTTCTAAGCTCATTAAATGCTCGGAAAAACACTGCGAAGTTTCGTGGGACCCACCGAAAAACGGTGTCGAAAAAATTCGAAATTTATGTCGTTGCGAAGCTCTCGACGAATGGAGCATGCTCGTGGCCTCGGTTTTCTCGTGGGATTCACGGTTTTCGAGAAATCCAGCCCAAAAGTCGAAATAGGCTAAAATCTTCTCGAGCAAAAATCGGACAATCCGCTCGATGGATTTCGGCGTTCTTGGTGTCTATGGAAAGCTCTCGCCGAGTAGATGATTTTGGACACAAGACCCGGTCCAATTGGTGGCCGGATCGGCCGGATTTGGGAAGTGGAGCGCGTCAGGGGCGCTGCTTTTCGGGTCGTCGGGCGGCGGCCACCGGTTGGTGGCGCACGGTCATTGGTCGGGCATGGTGGCCGGCGGCTGGGGGGGGGGAGGAGAGAGACACGAGAGAGACAAGGGCGAGGGACGCCGCGCGCGGGGAAGAAAAAGGGAAGAAGGAAAAGGTAGTCCGATTCGACCGGCCCGATCCGGTCGGCTCGATTCGGCCGATTCGATTGAATATAAAATTTTGAATTTTACTCGCCTCAGACCAAAACGAGGTCCAAAATTCAAAAATTCCAGAAAACTCAGAAAAATACGTAGACTCCAAATATATTTTTAGTTTTGCCACGTGGTCTTTAAATTAATTTTTAAAAATCATCAAAGTTTATATTTTCGGAAAATCGAATCCGATTTTTAAAATCCGAAAAATCTAAAAAAATTCTTAAAATTTAAATAAAATTAAAATACCAAAATACTTATAAAAATTAAAATTTCGGGGTGTTACATACATGATTTTTTTCAAGTTCTTCATATAATTTCATTCACTTCAACCTCAATTCACCCAATTATTCAATAAGAAAACTTGGATTTACTTACCTCAAATGAAGCTTTTTCTATCTTCTCAAACTCTCCAATTTTCCTTTCTTTTTCTTACTCCAATCTCCAAATCAAGACTCAAGGGGAAGTTTTACTTAAGGGAAATATAAAATTAATGGCTAATTTTAGGGGTAAGGAAGCTTTGAAAGTGAGCTTCAATGGTGGAAGAAGAAAAAATGAGAGAGAGATGAGAGTGAAAGTGTGGACGGGTGACTAAGGGAAGAAGACACAAATTTCTCTTCTTTTAAATTTTGTTTTATTTATTGTGTGATTATCCTTATAATTAAATAATTAGAAATTAAAATGGTTAATGGTGTCATGCTTACCTAAGCATGATGATGTCATAAAGCTTTTTTTTTTACTTAATTTTTTTTTCTTTTAATTTGTTACTTTTATGTATATTTATCCCAATATTGACTTAGTCAATTTAATTAATTAAAGTATAATTAATTGTGACATCATTTTGGCATCATCATGATGATGTCATTAATCATTTATTATCTTTTCTTTTGCATTTATTTTTTCATTAGTTCTTTAATTTAATTCTAGATCTCGTAATTTTCTTTTCTCTGATTTTATTGGACGGTTAGGTCAGGAGTCAGCTCTAGGGGTGAATTGACCAAATCGCCCCTCACCGGTTCCATCCGGTTTGCAAATTATTCGATATTTCTTTCGGATCTCTGACCTAATTATTTGACCTGCTTAAAAATTCTTTTTTGTGATTTTCTCTTTTCCACTGTGTTCGCAATAGTCCTTAGGACCGCGGCGTCATATTTTCCGGTTCGAAATTTGAGTTAAGACTGAACAGTAAAATATACCAGGCTATGCAAATAGGGGTGTTACACAACTTACTAAAGACCCAGGAACGTTACCAATGGTTGTAGTAAGGTAGCCTTTATAGAAAACTGTGCTAGATCCCATAAAACAACTTTAGGCTACACTGTACCTTAAACTTAGCCATCTAGTTCACTTCCAATCATCCAACCCCAGCACTTAGGACTAGATATACTTTACTAGAACCTCATTCCTAGATGCCCTTAGCCTTACTCATAGGAAATCATTATAGCAAAGCTATATTCTTAAATAATGAAAACCATAAGGTAAAGGTAGTACCTTCAAGTCTACATTACTGTTACACTTATGCTTTAGCAATTAGAGTTGAGTTGGCACCACACTTGGACCCTTGAGAGATTTCTTGCTTCATTTTTAGTGTTGCCATCATGGACAGGCCTTCATCTAGTGACCCTAGTGAGTATCACTACACTCCTCATGCATACATACAATTCATATAACTATGTGCAAGGTCTCAAGCTAGCAACATACAATTACAATCTCCATTTGAGACTTACAACATAATATAATGCCCACTATTATCATTTATCTAATAATTCAACATTAAATTAATTCTATATCCAGTTTAATTCTCATCAACATATAACTATCAAATGAATAATTTTTGCTTATCTATATACTACTCATTTATATATATCCTTAATTAATTTAATTTATTGTCGACACAAATTACTTAATAAAATCCTAATTAGCTTCAACACCTAATTAAATTCATTCACTTATAATTTCAACTCATAAATGTCCTCAATAACCCATTTACAGTTTATAATTAATTTTCCTACATTTCTATTACTTGTATACCACATTTACAATACCGAATTTAAAAATGCCTTATTATGCCAACAATAGAAATGAGTTTTGGGCTTATCCATGCGAATTCTGACTTTGCAGATGCAACTGACATATCCCAGAATGCAAGAAGAGACATGGATCTTATTTATTTTGATATCTAACTTACGTTGGAATTTTATCAATATGAGAACACTTTTTGCATGCCAAAGGGCAAGTCCTCAATATAAACCAAGTTTTTTAAAAAATTCTTCACCAATCGTCAAAGATTGACTAATTTAATTTAGATCTTTTGTAGGGCATATTGGTTGTGCAGTGTTAAAAATGTGCAACGTTGGTGCCAAATGAAAGTTCTCAAGGTGAAAAATAGGATAGTGGTCTCAGATCATCCATCTAATAACGGGCTTAGTCGGAAAGGTGTCAAAAAGCTCTGTATGGTCAATTTGTCCCTCTTTTCGATCTCTCTTCTTTAGCAATGGCATGAGTTGAAATTGATAAAAAATAAAAGCCTAAGGAATGTCCCACACCGCCAAATCATCTTGAATCAATAATGGAAGCGATTATAAATGACTTTAGAAATGACAACATTGCACCCTTTTCTCTTTACATTTTATTGCAACTAGTGGCCATTTTCACCATTACCTTGCTTGACCGAAGCAGAAGGTGTCATTAACACCATGGAAGAAGAAGTAATAGGTGGTGGAGGGAAAATGCAGAAGGAGGAGAGTGGTGCTTTCGAGGATATTCAATTAAATTTTGTTTGAGTTTTAGGATTTTCAATTAATTTTTTTAACGGCAAGAAAATCAAATTAATCAAATCAATAAAAATTATATTTTTATATAAATATTATACTACAAGAAATTTTTTAGGATTACCAATGAATTTTTCCATTGATAATCCTATAAAATTCGTTAGTAATTTCAATTACCAACAGATTACCAATGGATTCCATCAATTGCAGTGAACCTCATTAGTATTTTTAACATATTTGAAATCCACTGGTATTTGCCAATAGATTTTCTATTCATATTACAAATTGGAGTATGGATACTCCATTTTATTAGTAAATCGAGAGAAAAATATAAGACAAAGTTACAATCCATTGGTAAATTAAAAAAAAAAAGACTTTTTAATTATTATTTTTAGATTATTTTATTATTAGAAATATGATATTTATTTACCACTAATAATTATTATTAATAAATTATAATAAGAGGAAGAAGTGGTATTTGAAAGAGAATAAGAATAAAGATGAGAAAATGAAATAAGAGAAAATTATATTAATGAAAATGAAAAATATAAGGTATAAATTAAAAGTGGATTAAAAAAATGTGAAGAAATGATTGAAGAGATAAAAAAATTTGAAAAAATATAAAGAAATGAGATAAATTAGAATAAAGTGATGAAGGGAAAAGAAAATGAGAGAAAATAAAAGAAAATTGGATAAAAGGAAATAAAATGAGAGAAAATAGAAGATATGATGAGTGGGGAAAAAATGAGTCAAAAGAAAGGAAAAAAAAGTAGAAAATGAGAGAGAAAAAAAAAAGGAATAAGAGAAAGAAGGAAATGAAAGAAAATTAAAATAGAGGAGAAGAAAATGGTTAAGTGAAATAAATAATGAAAAGAACGATGGTGAATGTAGGTATTTATGCACGTTTTAGCAATGATTCGTTGCTAATTTTTTTTTCTTTAAAAAAGACTTTTTCCCCTCCAATTATTACAAACAAATTTCAAAATTTATTAATAATTTAAAAACTTTTAAAAAAAGAGATGCATGATTGTCTTTTATTTACCAATTCATTGGTAAATTATCAATAAATTTCAAAATTTATAAATAATTTAAATATTTAAATTTTTTTATCTTTTAAATTATTAACTGATTTTAAATTTATTGATAATTTATTATACCCAATTTTTTAGTCTTTTAAATTACTAAAAGATTTAATTAAAAGACTAAAAAATTATCAGTAATTTAAAATCACTCTAAAAAGCATAAGCATAAGGTATTTTTTTTTCCACTTTCCCAATAGCAGAAGTTTATACACGTGCGATGATTCTCAAAAAAAAAAAAAATTATACACGTGCGTTCAGTGCAAGGGCCTTTCACTATTCTTCCGCTTGCAATTTTGTTTTCTAGCCAGTATTTTGTTCCGTGTAATGAAGAAGATGACCAAACTAATAAATCAAACCAAATTCAATTTGATTTCATACATAGTTTAATTCAATTTTTATTTTTAAATATTTTGACTTTTAATTTTTATTATTTGATTTGAAATTAAACCGATTAATAGCACACTCTTAAGTGTAAATCTAAAATATCTTTAAAAATTTTTTTATGATTTAAATTTTAATTTTAAGTTAATTTGATTTTAATAAAAACATAATCATCTATATATGAATTTTTCAAGTTTTTTCATTTTTAAATGAGAAATTTTATTTTAATTTAAAACCAATTTTTGATCTAATTCAATGACATTTCAAATTAATTATAGTTTTTGTTTGATTTGAACGGACCAGGTTTCAGTTTTTACCAGGCTATGGATGGCCGGATCTACAAGCAGCTTGCAGAAAAGTTGGAATTTAAAAAAGAAAATATTTGAAAAGGTTGGCCTCAACACACACCTGCGAAATTCAAAAAATTTAAAAATCACTTGAGGCGCACGAAAATTTTCGACTTCCACAATGCGCTCCGTCTAAAAAGATCATCTCTCACCGTTCATTTTCCTATGCGCAAATCCAATGACCCACGTCATCGATCCGTGTCCCTTCCAATCCAACCAATCAATTCTCACCATCTCTTCCTATAAGAGAACCAGTCACTGCTTCGTCTAACTTCAAGCAACCAAATTCTCGTCATCTGTACGCAAAATCTTTTTTCTCAGTTCCGAATTTAGAACTTCAATGGCGCCCAAGGCAGAGAAGAAGCCAGCGGAAAAGAAACCGGCAGCGGCTGAGAAAGCACCGGCGGAGAAGAAGCCACGAGCAGAGAAGAAGCTGCCGAAGGATGGCGCAAGCGATAAGAAGAAGAAGAAGGCAAAGAAGAGCGTGGAGACATACAAGATTTACATATTCAAGGTCTTGAAGCAAGTTCACCCTGATATTGGGATCTCCAGCAAAGCCATGGGGATTATGAACAGTTTTATCAACGACATTTTTGAGAAGCTTGCACAAGAGGCTTCCAAGCTCGCTAGGTACAACAAGAAGCCTACAATCACTTCTCGGGAGATTCAGACTGCTGTTAGGCTTGTCCTCCCTGGAGAGCTCGCCAAGCACGCCGTTTCTGAAGGGACTAAGGCTGTTACTAAGTTCACTAGCTCTTAGGGTTAGGATTAGAGTTATTGTGGCACATCTTCCTTAGGGTTTTTCGATGTAAAGAGTTGGATTATTACCATGAATGAGGTTCTAATTGTAGTTTCCTGCATTTGAATCAATGGAATTCCTGATTTAACTCTTAAATTCCTGCGATTTTGCTGTCCATTTGAATGTTTCCGGATTTGGTAAAGGTCTCCTGATGGTGCAGAGATGAATGCCTAAAGGAGACAAATAAGTGGGGCCCACAACTATGTCAGCGTCTGATGCTAACATGCGCCTAGTGAGTTGTTACTCGTAGTCCTATCTATCCTTCACCACTACGGTCCTCTCAGCCTACTGCCTAGATTTGCCCAAGTAACGTTATCTTCTAAAATTGGAGTGAAATGGCTTTGAACTGCTCTACCTCTTCAAGAGCTACTATAAGCCTAAGTTTTCTACAATTCCAACCCAGGAACCCTAAAAATTATCTTCCTCTGAAATTGTCTTCGTCACCGCATGGATCTCCAAGGCCCTTCCTCCGCGCTTTGGCCAATTCGACTCCGAAAGCGCAATTCATTGCACGGCGGAAGGAGTCGGTTTTGGTCCGGCAACTTGGGCGCCCTCTAAGTAATGTTAGGGAACGAGTTTTGTTTATTTGGTTAAAGATTTTGATTCATTTTATTGGTGTCAAAGGTTGTGACTGAGTGCGTTGCAGTTGAGTATATGAGCTTACCGGCGAGTCAATACTCCGTGTTGGATGCGGAGAGGATAGAGCGGGTGGACGACAACACGTTTAGGTGTTATGTGTATAGGTTCAAGTTCTTTGCTTTTGAGGTTTGCCCTGTTTTGCTTGTTAGAGTTGAAGAGCAGCCTAATGGTTGTTGCATTAAGCTTTTATCATGCAAGGTAACATTCATGCTTGATGCTCCTATTTTTAAAATTTGAAGGGTTCTCTTCTTTTATTGAGTTTCAATTGTGTTGTACTTCTTCTTGAGATGAACGACAAATAACAGAAACTATGGGATTTGAACTGTAGCCTCTTTTGTTATTGGGATAGTGGGAACAGAACGTTCTGTAAATGGGGCTTAGTACTATATGGGATGGCTTTCTTGAGTATAGTTTAGTTTTTCATTTATATTTGATGGTTTGCTTGGTTATGTTTTGATGTTTATCTGTTTGATCTGTTGACTGTTGGCAGCTTGAGGGCTCACCTATGGTGGTTGCACAGAATGAGAAATTTAGTGGTAAGATATCTATATAAGCATAGGTGTTTTCTATGGTTACTTTGATTTTAATTTACTTTGTTTGTACTTTGTTCTTTTAAACTTTAGATTAGACTGATAATTCATCAAAGGTAGTTATTGACACAGTTTTACTTTGTAAAAAACCAAGTTATGGTAAAAACTCCCATAAGCATAGATTTAGACAAGGATAAGGCGGTTCAGTTTGGATTTCAGTGTGCATTAAATCTGGGTTTTAAAGTTTATTTGTATGGACTTGAAAAGTTGTAGTTTTTGGGCTTTAGGCTGACTATCCACAAGATTTATAACAATTTAATTGTGCTGCACAGGTCTGACATTTTTGTGCACTGTACAAACTTTGGATTTGTTCCTTTCTAATTAGTTTATTATTCATTTCAACGTTTGGATTTTTGGCAACTTATCTAAATCAAAGTTGGATTCATTTCTTTCATGCGAGAGTGTAGGTTTAAGCCATGGTTTTAGTAAATAGGAAAAGGGTTGATTTTGGTCCCTTAATTAATGCCAAATAGTCACATTAGCTCTTCAAAAATTGCAATCAAATAAGCCCTGCACAATTTTATTAGGGTCAATTGGATTCTTTATATTTTTATTTTAGCTCAAATTGGTCCAATAGCTCATGGTGAGGCAAATGATCATCCAATTCCTGCATTTGCAAAAAAACTTGAAAAAAAATAAAAATTAACTCAAAATAAAAAAAAATTGGGGCTTTTCCTTCATTATTGTCTTTTTCCGTCTTGGCCTTTCTCTCAGTCCAAAATGCATCTCACCTCCACACACCAGTGACTTTGATGTCACTGGACATAACCACCACTGTCCTCTTCTTCACTTCTTGCAATCAATCCCTTCTTTACAGAATTTGCACCACATGCCTTTCGCTTTTCTTAAAGGACCACCAAACCTTTTCCCTCAAATCCACACCTTCATTTCACTCTAGAATCGTAGCCCTCTACTTCTCCAAACTCGCTTTCAATTACCATTGCAGGTTCATCTTCTTGGCCACCTCCTCCACTATCGCTTTGACCTTCTGCATGATAATTGGATTTTGGATACCATTATTACCAGGTTTTTGGCGTTTGGGAAGATATATAATTTGTCTACAAATAATCCTATATCAATAAAAGACATTTGACAAATTTTATTTGCATGCAAAATTTGTGACATTTCTGAGGTAGTTTCTCAACAGCCTTTTGTTAACCCATTTTTGTCACAACCTCAAATTACTAGATGAGCTGTTGAAGTACTGGCAGATGAAGTTGGATATGAGAGGAGGCCATTGAGCCGTATGCCAAAGAAGTGGGGACCCAATGCCTTCTGCGTTTCTTTGACATTGTTTCTGCGTTTCTTCTGGCATCGTTTCTGAGTTTCTTCTGACATGTTTCTTAGTTTCTTTGTCTATTCTTCTTCTGGATTTGGTCTCCATGGCATAGTTTATGGAGTTGGTTTGAAATTGCAGTGGGGAACGAAAAGAGAAAGAAGACGAGAAGAAAAGAAAATGCAGAAGAATTTTAGGTCTTTGGAGAAGAAAAGGAATGAGAGAGAACAACTCAACTTAGCCGTGTGAAGAAGTGGAAAATAGGAGAACAATCGGCAGATTAAAGATGTTAAATTTGGGCTAATTTGATCCATTTTAAAAGTTACAAGGGTTTGTTTGATTGCAAATTTTTTTCAGTGGCTAATATGATTATTAAGCTATAGTTGAAGGGTCAAAATGTGCCTAGTAAATAAGCACATAACTTTGGAAATAAATCATATCCATGGTGCTTTGGTTGTTTTTTCTTCTGAAATAAACCATATTGATGTGTTTTATTGAATTGATGGCTAGGTATTATACATCTCTCTTCTTTTTAAATGAAATTTGAACTTGGAAATTACTGGTGAAATTTTAACTAAGGTGCTCGCTTATCACCTGGACCTAGAAAGAAACAATATTGCTGCTTACTCATGATGATTAAACCTGCAACTATATCTGAAAAATGGATATATGATGGATTACATATTCTACCAATGGAACATTTCATTCTGCATATCTGCATACCTCTAGGACAGTAGTCCAGTGGTCGGATATGTGCCTAGTAGTGTAAGCGGTTAGGGTTTAATATTTGCTTCCCTTATTCGTCTTTTTGAACCAGGAAGAATATTGTTACTTCTTGTGTGCTGTTAAATAAGGATAAATTATGACTAAGTTCTTGAGGTATAGCAAATTTTTAGGTCAATTCTTGGTTTGTTTTTGAGGAACAATTTGGTCCTCAAATTTAAGTCTTTTTAACAAATTAGTTATTGCTTTCTAAATTGACCGTTGACTGCTTTTCAATTTAAAAAGTTCTTGAAATTTTGTTTTGTTAATAAAATAGTACATACATTTAAATTTGAATAATTATTTATTTTATTTTTAGATAATTATTTTTAAAATATTAAATATTTTTATGTTTATAATTATTTTAATATAAAATAGTTCATAACAAACAATATGTTATAGTAAATTTTTAAAATTTTTATATTATGATCTATAATTTTGTAAAAAAAATTATTTTATTTATAGTAATATTTTTTTAACAAATAAATAATTATAAAAAAAAAATTTAACATGATTTTCAAGAAAAAATATGAAAAGCTTATTTTAAATGATCTAATATTATTTATTTTGACAATACATAGTCATACAAATCTTGTTTAAAGTTATAATTTATAAATATTCTAAAAAATTACATTTTAAATTAAATTTTCATTTAAATTGATTGTTTGAAGAAGCATATTATTTTCTATTTAATATTTTATAAAATATATAATTATTTAAATATAAAATAAATAATTACTTAAATATAAAGTTTAGATATTTGGACTATTTTGTTAATAAAACAAAATTTTAAAGACTAAATTCTTTTAAATTTAGAAGCTGTCAATGGTAAGAACTAATTTGTTAATAAAATTTAAATTTGAGGACCAAATCATTACTAAAAAAAAAAAAATCAAGGACTAACTTGTGGATTTTGCTATATCTCAAGGACTTAGTTGTAATTTATCCTAAATTAAGTGCATGTTTATTTTTTGAGTCCACTAAGTTTGTGCTTCGATAAAAATGCATTATAGCCTTCCTTATTGTTGTTTCTTCTTAGTATATGACTACTCACTTTGTGCCCCTTTATTGAATTTAGTTATTAGGATTTTTTTTCCTCCTGAAAGGAGGTGGAAAAAGGTATGACTCCATAACCGATTATATGAGAGGAAAATTGATTGTATGAATAGGTGTAAATGCTAGTAAGGTTATGTCCTCAATTGCATTGCACTTTTCATTATTAACTTCTAGAAATAATAAATAAGTGCAAACTTTTTGTGTGATGTTATTTGCATTTGCTTTATATTTATCCTCGAAATCTTTCACCATGTATTGATTTTGAGGATGGCCTTACCATAAATGTGATTTCTGTAAACCATTCAAAGAATGAGAAGGCAATATGTTGGGACTTTGAGGGTTGTATCTGTATTGTCTTTGAACTTCAATTTGTATCATAAAAGTACTTGAACTTTAATTTAACACAACCTAAGTCTCTTAGGCCACTTTCCGATAGGAGCTCTGGCTAGAAGATGACGTTGATATGACTATGTAGAATATAAAGAATAAAAAAATGTTTCTTTCTTTGCCACATGGCATTTTAATAATTTTTTTTTCTCTCCTTCCCCCTCTTCTCTCTCTCTTTCACTTGCAGCCTTGCCATTCCTTGATGCAACAGTACCCCAAAACTCATTCTTTCCAGCACCCTGAAACCCATTAAAGTGATCTGCCACTGAATAACTCTTAACCATCTCTTGCAAAGAATAATAGATGAGAGAATGAGCAAGCAAGCAAGAGAAAGAAAGGGCCAACTACAGAGCATGCCACACGTATATGCCACACATGCTCTATATGAGTATAAAATTTTCATATAAGGGGAATAGAAAAACCTACGCAACCATTTTCTTTTTCCAGTCACAATTTGTAGATTTTCTAGTGCATTTGCATGGGGGAACGTGTTATGGTCCCGAATCTGTGATTGAGTTACAGGACGATTAATGGTAAATTCAGCTTGTGGAGTGTGTAACGGCAATGCTTTTTAGACTTTCTCCCTTGAGAACCTATGGTGTATTGTTAAAAAAAGGGCTTGCTAAATGAGAGAACCCTTCGATCTCTTAACACAATAAATTGAAGATTGAAATTCTGATTCTTTATTCCATTCTCAGTTCAACTTAAATAAACAAAGAGATAACTGCTGCCTACAAAGTAGGAACCGCTACTGATTACATGCAAAATGGACAACCAGAAAAATAGGAACAAAGTAAGAAAATAATTGAAATCAAATCTACACACAGCTGCACTGCTTGACTACTTCAGCTCCCTTCCTTTAAGCCACGTTTCTGATACAGAATCCCCTTAGCAAACTTGTCACTCCAAGGCAGCATCTGCACTTCTCTGCTTCTGCTCATAACACCACCTCGCCCATTAAAATTGTGCTTGTCCTCAAGCACAAAAGAAGGGTACCTGCTGCGAAAGGAGTTAACAGCCTCCCATGAAGCCTCAGCTGGAGATAAGCCCTCCCAATGGACCAACACTTGAGGCTGCCCCTTTTAAATCTGTGAATCAATAACAGCCTGTGGAGAAGGGTGCATTTCGCCCTTGGAAAGAATAGGTAAGGAAGGTTCAATAGGGACTGCAGTGACATGGAAATGCTTGAGACAGGAGACATGAAATACTGGATGTAATTTTGAGGTAGGAGGAAGGGCGAGTTTGTAGGCAACACTACCCACCTTAGCAACAATGCGAAAAGGACCATAGTAGCGAGGAGAGTTTGGAGTACCTTTTGGTGGCCAAGCTAAGTTGACGATGAAATTTGAAGTTTGAGAAGCACTAGGTCCCCAATTTGATAATGAACCTGGTCATGTTTGGAATCATAAATAGTCTTCATGGCATTTTGAGCTTGTAGAAGACGATCTCGTAGGTCCAATAGCACCATATCCCGTGCCTTTAACTCCTGATCAACCGCCTCAAGCTTGGCCAAACCGGGGCAATAAGAGAGCATTTTTGGTGGTGAACATCCATAAACAACCTCGAATGGAGTTGCTTTGAGAGGAGTGGTAGCTGGTGTTATAACAATATTCCACCCATGATAACCATTGGAACCAATGGCAAGGGCGGTCACTAGTGAAGCAACGGA
Source organism: Hevea brasiliensis (assembly GCF_030052815.1). Classification (NCBI taxonomy): domain Eukaryota; kingdom Viridiplantae; phylum Streptophyta; class Magnoliopsida; order Malpighiales; family Euphorbiaceae; genus Hevea; species Hevea brasiliensis. Next base: position 101,622,509 of record NC_079500.1, on the reverse strand, counting down.
GATACATTTCAATAGTTCGGTTGACAACCTCAGTTTGTCCGTTACTTTGGGAATGATAAGCCGAGCTAAAGGAGAGCTTAGTGCCACTTAAACGAAACAATTCAGTCCAAAAAGAACTAGTAAATGTAGCATTCCGATCGCTAACAATAGTTTTCAGGCAAGCCATGAAGTTTGAAAATATTATCAAAAAACAAACGAGCCACACTTACAGCCGTGTAGGGATGAGAAAGAGCCAAAATGTGGGCATATTTAGAGAATCGATTAACAACTACCAGCAGAACATTCTTTCCTTGTGAAGTGGCAGCCCTTCAATCAAATCTATGATTTGGAGAGGAACTGGTAGAGGTTGAAGAAGACCTGCAGGATGCAAATGTTTTGATTTATGGCGCTGGCAAGTGGGACACTGCTGTACATAAGTCTGAATGGCAAATTTCATTCCCTTCCAATAGAAGTTCTGAGCAATACGATGGAGAGTCTTCTGGTAACCCTCATGATTGCTATCATGAATTGAAGTGATAATAGAAGCAACAAGTGGGGAAGTTGGCAGTAAATATACTTTGTTTTTAAAGAAGAGAATACCATCTGTATATCTCCAGGGACCTACTGCTTCGGCTTGCTGGATTTTTTTGATAAGGTTTTGCAGTAGATCCGATTGCTGAATTTCTTGACGAATTGAATCGAAGATAGGTAACTGTGGCATTGAGATGGAATTAAGAATGGGCTCTTCTTCTAGACGACAGGATAAGGCATCTGCTACCTTGTTATTTTTGCCAGCTTGATATTCCACTTGAAAATCAAACCCCATCAATTTGCTTAGCCATTTTTGCTAAGGTGATGTAATTACCCGTTGTTCTAATAGAAATTTGAGGCTATAATGGTCTGTACAGATTAGGAAGTATAGCCCTCATAGGTAGGCACACCAATGTCGTACTGCCTTAGCCAACCCAATGAGCTCTTTTTCTTTTGCTTGACCCTTTGTAGCAGCGGGCCAAAGGCCTGCTGAAATAAGCTATGGGCTATCCGCTTTGTTGAAGAACAGCCCCCATACCCGAGTTTGAAGCATTACATTCTACAAGGGTAAAGCCAGCACAGGAGTACAAGTCATGGCCGTTTTTAATTGCTCAAAGGCATTGGAAGCTGCTTCGGTCCATTGGAAAGAGTTCTTACGTAACATGGTTGTCAAAGGAGTTGCAATGGTGCCATAGTTCTGCACAAATTTTTGATAATACCCGGTGAGCCCCAAAAATCCATGTAATCCCTTCACTGTACTCGGTTTTGGCCACTCTTTCATTGCAGCAATTTTACTTTGGTCTACTGGAAACCCCTCTGCCGAAATAACGTGTCCCAGATAAGAGGCCTTTTGCTTGGCAATTAGGCACTTAGAGCGTTTTAAAAATAGTTGATGAATTTGGAGGAGAATGAAGACTTCTCGAAGATGCTCTAGATAATCAGCCCAAGATTTGCTGTAGACAAGAATGTCGTCAGAAAAAACAAGAATAAACTTCCTCAAATGGGGTTGAAATACCTCATTCATTAGAGCTTGGAAAGTGCTAGTTGCGTTGGTGAGGCCGAATGGCATGACCAAAAATTTGAAGTGACCATGGTGGGTTCGAAATGCTGTCTTTTCCACATCTGCAGCATGCATTCGGATTTGGTGGTAGCCGGAGCGGAGGTCCAGCTTTGTGAAGTGTTTGGCTCCATGTAATTCTTCCAAGAGCTTATCAATCACCAATATGGGAAATTTATCCTTGATGGTTTTTGAGTTTAAGGCCCTATAATCCACACAAAATCGCCAAGTGTTGTTGTTTTTAGAAACAAGAAGAACAAAGCATTTAATAAGGAGATCGACTAGGTCGGATAATTCCACATTCCAACATCTCATGGCATTGCTTCTCAATTTCATCCTTCTGTGCATGTGGATATCGATAAGGTCGGACCACTATTGGAGTAGTTCCTAGCTCCAAGTTGATGTGGTAATCATAAGTCCGGGCTGGAGGAAGCCCCTCGGGTTCTTGGAATATCGATGTGAACTTTGTTAAAAGCTGGTTCAATTCCACATCAGAGTTTGTTGCTACTTCAATAACTTGAAGTTTTGCACCTATGGGAGTCGTATTATCAATTCCTTGTAGCCCTAGAACTCTTCCATGCCTTTTAAAAGTCATTGTTTTGGATTTAAAGTCCCATATTATTGGACCCAATGACTGCAGCCATTGCACTCCCACAACAGTGTCAATTCCATTCAGAGTAAGCATGAAAAAATCAAAATAAATAAGATTGTGTCCAATAAGACCTAACCTCACGACACCGACACGGGCTTTTGATTTTCTTTGCCGTCGCACTGACTTGGAGTTTTTCGATTGCTTCCCATGGCAGATCCAGTTTGCTAACCCAGCATGAATCTAGAAAATTATGGGTACTTCCAGTATCAATTAACAATGTTAAAGGGTGATTGCCATTGATTCCTTGAATTCGCATGGTCTGTCCCCCTATTGTTTCTCTGTCGATGGCATACAGTGAGACTTCGGGGTCAGATTCTTCTTCGAGTTCTCTTTCTTCCTTGTCCCCTTGTACGGATTCTTCAACACCATCAAGCCAGAACAGTTGTTTGCATTGGTGGCCCTTGGTATAAACTTCATCGCAATTAAAGCATAGTCCTCTTACCCGGCGATCCTTCATCTCCGCTTTGGTGAGTCGTTTAAAGGTTTTTTGAGTTGGAGAATTGGCTGAATTGCTTAGCGTTGGCTTTGATGATGTAGGCGTGAATCTTTTTGGGCCTCCACTCCTCACAAAGAGTCGGGTTAGGCTTATTTCACTAGTTAAATCCGAGGCCTGTAACTCCACCTCCATTGCGATATACTGCAACTGCTAATAAAAATTTTAACTTCCTAGTCGGTGGTGAGAGGTCCTGCTCTGGCGGCTAATTGCTCAAATCGACGTTGATAGTCCTGTACTGTACCCAATTGTCGTAGTTTGGACAGCTCCCCCAATTTATTACTTTGGATAGATGGCCCAAATCGGAGGTGACAATGCCGTTTAAATTCTTCCCAAGTAATTCCAGGGCGATCTCTATCTAGTTTAAGAAAACAGACTTGTGCATCCCTATCGAGATGATAGGAGGCGATCTCCACCTTCTCCTCCTCTGGAATTCGTTGGTGTTGAAAATAATGGTCACAACGGCTTAGCCAAGCAAGCGGATCATTTTGTCCATCATAAATAGGAAATTCAAGTCTGCCATATCTGGGAGCCTGCATCCTGGCTTCAACTGGGTTAGGATCGTGTGGCCGGGTTCTCGTTGCCTATGGTTAACACTTCCTGCCTCACCCGTCCACTCGCGCGGCAGCCAGGTCCCTCGAGAGCTCTTCAATGCGGGCAGAAAGTTGTTCTCACTCTACTTGATCTCTTTGACGATCCTCTTGGTACATTTTCATGAAGGTTTCAAGTTGCTTTTGGATATTATTAGATGAATCGCCCATAACTTCCGGCTCTGATACCAATTTGTTATGGTCCCGAATCTGTGATCTAGTTACAGGACGATTAATGGTAAATTCAGCTTGTGGAGTGTGCAACGGGCAATGTTTTTTAGACTTTCTCCTTTGAGAACCTATGGTGTATTGTTAAAAAAAAGGGCTCGTTAAATGAGAGAACCCTTCGATCTCTTAACACAATAAATTGAAGATTGAAATTCTGATTCTTTATTCCATTCCTAGTTCAACTTAAATAAACAAAGAGAAATAAATAACAAAGAGATAACTGCTGCATGCAAAGTAGGAACCACTACTGATTACATGCAAAATGGACAACCAGAAAAATAGGAACAAAATAAGAAAATAACTGAAATCAAATCTGCACACAGCTGCACTGCTTGACCACTTCAGCTCCCTTCCTTTAAGCCACGTTTCTGACACAGAATCCCCTTAGCAAACTTGTCACTGCACGGTAGCATCTGCACTTCTCTGCTTCTGCTCATAACAGAACATAAGTTGCCAGCTAATACCTTTGTTCAAGCTAGGTAAACCAGGTGGAGGAATTTCTAAATTTTGTGAAGGCCTAATAGGTGTATTTGTTGCTACTTTATATCGAGGACCACAATCATACCCAAATGTAGTGGCATTCTCAACACATGAACTTTCTTAAGAAAATGAGAAGTTAAAGTCGCAGCAATATTAATTGGAATAAATGATGAACAACGATATGCTCCAAACCGCTGGCATGCATAAGCTCTTGCAAAATTAGTTCATGCTACTATTACTGCTACTTCTATCTTTAATCCCAAGCAAATAAATATCTTGCATTCTACACTCCTCCCCAGTTGTTTTAC